>NW_009649180.1:1188342-1198338 GCF_000708025.1 Charadrius vociferus
GAAAGCTGATTGTATTATCTCAGTCCCACCCACTACATATTAATATGTCACCGATTTTGGCTCCGGTTTTCAAGTGAAATATGTCCACTGGAAAGCATACAGTCTATCAATTATACACCCAGCTCTATCCCACATCATTGAGATACTCTGCCCAAATCCCTCCACCCTTCTTTCCCTTCCAATGAAAACACTGAGTGAATTTTCTGATTTTTTTAATAACTTTGGGATGAACATACATTACTTAATTTTACACTGTTGTTGTTTTGTTGGGTTTTTTTAAAGAATAAGGACTAACCCAATAGGAAAAATAAGGAATGTGTGAATGTAAATTAATAAAAATCAGAAAAACTATAAGTGATCCTGAAGTGCGTCAATAGTAACATTCATTCTATGTTACTAAAATATTCTTATTTTTCATGTCATAGCAAAGAAATGGAAGACTATAGTTCTGACCCAAGAAACCCATTAAAGATACTATGCCTTCTTTCAACATCTTTAGTGAGCTACTGATGTTACCATTTCCAATTTGCAACGCAGCTTAAACCGAGTTTTCTACTTGCTTTCTCTATTAGTTTCCATTGAGACCCTGGCTTTTACCACCTTTCTTCAAACAGCGCACTAAACCCACCTATCACAGCCTGCCACTATAACTACTTCTTTCGTTATTCTTTATTTCTTTCATCTTCTCCCTTGTTCCACAACTGCTCGCTGTACATTTTTATATTCTTAAATTTTCACATCTTTGCTTTTACTTCAGTATGTTCCCCCTCTGCTCAAACACAAACCACTACCCTCTGCTGCATTTTCTTAGCCTCTAAGTTCATCTCTCTATAAAGGGTGCTAAAGAAACTATTGTACCACACTGTGTAAGGTCGTCTTCCAAGTTAGACGCTATACTACTTGTGGAGCGTTTTTAAGAGGTAAATACAAACTAGGATGAAGTGGACATTAATGACACCGTGTACTTAAATAATTTGTTTTCCAACTGAAAAGCAATCATAATACCCATTTTATAGTGTCTGGTCATAGCTACCAGAACAGCCATCACTATTCATCATCTATAAGTTCAATCAACATAGGCAGACCTAGAGTGACTTGAAGGGGGAAGGTTTGATTGTTTGATGATCTAAAGAATTCTTATTCTGTGGAAAAGAAAAATAAGCCAGTAAGAGAGAGGCTTAACTGACAGTGAAACATGAATAGCTCCACAAGGAAGTAAAAACGAATGGAACAACTAAAATTTGGGTTACAATCGGTATTTGGAAATATTCTGAATTTTAACTCCTATTTGAAGCTAATAACCAAGAACAACACCAACAAACATAAAGAGCTTTTAAAGACCACCAACATTTAAGTATCCAGTTTCAGTGAAAGCAAGGCAAGCTTTATGCTTGCATTGTCCTTTTCTCCTTTCAAGTTAGTTTGATTCAATTATGTACAATCAGGTCTTTCAAACTGTCACTGTGACAATACTTCAGTCAGATATTATGCAGGACAATATGTCTTACAACCACTTACAAAACCAAACAGAAATCTTCCCTTTCAAGCTGTAGGGCAAGATACAGGTACTGGTACTAAAACCTCTATGCATCAGTTCCACTGGGATGGTTATTAAAGTTGGGTCCAGATGACCATGCTATTTCTTTCCGAACACATTCTACACACCACTCTCTTTTTAATTTTAGTTTATTCTTAAGTAATTTCCACCTTATGACACAAGCATCATCACTAATATTGATGGAAAAATTATTGGGTTGACTTCGAGGAAGAACAGCCTCTGTTCTTTCATGGAAATGTTTTAAATCTCTGAGAGCTTGATGAACACTGCGCTGTAAAAGTCATCCTCTCCCTTCTTTTCCATACTTGCCATCCCAATATTTGTAATTCAAGCTCTGAGGCTTTACTTACCCTGAAAGAGACAGAAATATATTCCCAAAATAGACAAAGTCTACCTACTTCTCTCCTGAAGGTGAGATATACTTCATGAATACACTATGGCTGCGGTAACCTAATCTTTGATAGTAATTTAGATTCCTGTTCACCTTAAAAGCAGAAGCAGATTTCTGTAAAGTGAAGCAGACTGAGAATGAATATGGAAGTGTTAGCAAAAAAAGATACGAGTTCCTATTATGAAATAAACATCCAATTACACTTAAAATATAATGATTTTAACCCATTTTCAGATTAAAGGCAACGAATAGCAGCCATCCCTCAGAGTGCCAGAAAGAGCCGTGTTCACAGGACTGCACCCTTTTCATCAGTAGTGATGCTCTAAAGGCAGAGTAAACAACAAGCTGATGTATTTTAGTTCTTGCCACTTATTTTGGAGATTAAATTCACGCATGTACCAGAATGATGGTGACAGAGAAAAATTTACTTTTAACATGCTGATGAAAAACTATGATACCTTCTCACTACCAGAAGTTTTCCAAATTTCACAACGGCCTATAACTATGTGTTACAGTAATGCTCTAAACAATAAATACTTCCTCCCTCCATAAAAAAAATTCTACTTTTCTGCTTATGCAAAAGCCATGTTCTACTTCAAACACATTATGTTTTCAAGAGTACAAAACTAACAATCAAATGCAAGCAACACCTCCAGTTACCCCAATATTCTCTTTGAAACTTGCAACAGTTTTCTAAACATGTCACTACAAAAAATAAAATTAGCTACAGTGGATGACAACATGTTTGTTTCCTCTGTTGACTTGTTACCTTTTCTAGTTCCCAGGTAAAACACCTGCTGGGGAAGAAGCAGAAATGAGAATGTGTTCATACAGTAGTCTGATAAAATACTGAAGCTTATTACTAAATTTTGATTAAAAATATTCAATAAAAGCAAAAAACCCAAGATGTTGGTATTCTGCTGATATTCTTCCATTGTCTGATTCACTTTGTAAAACGCTAAAACACATTAGTGCAGTTTCTAAATGCAAATAATATTCACCATCTCAAAGACTGAGATACTTCAAAGAACATTATTATAGCATTAGGAAAGCTCCACTAATCTCTTGTATGAATGAACACAGACTAAAGGAAGATTGTGTAGAAATGTGGGTAACCCAACTGAGTGGATACAGTTTCCGATGGCAAGTAAACAGGAGCAGCACTGTCTGTCATGAACCAAGTACTTAACAGCAAATGCCAGTTTGGTTTTGCACTATTTCTTTTAATCTCGCCTAACTTCTTTTCTATATTTTATTTATTTTTATTTTTTACAAAAACGTGCAACCTTCGGCTTACTAGGTATGTTGATATCTACTGTTAACAAGACAGTAGATTAAGCCTTAGATTTAAGGCTCTTTTCAACAACTTTACTTACTATAGAAACTATATGTTCTTTTTTTTTTTTTTTAACCAATCACACACCAACACAAACACACAAATAGGATTCATTCAGGATTAAATAATAATTTAGGATTCGGTTTCTTATCATCAAAAGGGTTAAAATCTCTTTTCCCCCACCTCCAAACAGTGGCTGCATTTTCCCTTCCTCATTTATCCTATTTTCTAGCTGTTAAAAAGAAATACAGAGACTTCTTCAGAGCCAGCAGTTTTGCTTAACTGACTTAAGCATAAAGATTCAAGGCTCTGAGCCTCTGCCCTCAATACCATCAATTCTAGTCCCACCTGAAATTTAAAATACTAAAGTGATTGTGGTGAATTTCTGGGAGTCAATCTTTCTGGCTGAATGCTTGTCTTCTTGATGGAGAAGGGCAGTTGTCCCTGAGGAGAAGGGTAATAGTAGGATTTTGTCTTATCCTTTAAGTCAGACTAACCACATACTGCTGAGTCAGCCATACATACAAGCACACAGCAATCATAACGTTGTTGCTCAAGTCTACCTTTCCCAGGAGCACTGCCAGATGCAAACTAACAGCTATTGTCACTAAAGTGATGTTCTAGGTCAAATATTAGGAGATCAAACCAATGATTTTATAATAGCAGAATGTTACAGTTTAAAATGAAAGATCTAGAGAGGCTATCATACTAAAAGAAATCAAGTATCAAAAGGAAAAACAAATATAAAACTAATGCAAGTATACTTAAAAGGTACTGCAACATTCCACCTCAAGTTACAGAGAAGTTGTGAATGTTAATAAATTATTTTACTAGAAGGCTGCTCTTTTTAATAGCAATCAGTAGAGAAAGCATGACCCTGTGTGGAGTAACGGATTTCCCGCATCTTATATATGTGGGCATACTTTATATATGTGAAAAATATATCGGTTTCTGCTTTTTAAATACACACTTCAATTGACTGATCATTATTTCTATACTATACTGGTGTAAACGTTACAGTACGCAAATATACCCATTTGGAGGCCAAACTTCTGAAGTACATTGCACCAGCGTGCGCTGGCTGTTGCTAGGTTTATGCAACTTCCATAGCAACTGCAGCCATAATATAGAGAGCTTCTCAAAGAGGTAACTTTACATAAGGTCAACAAGTCCCCTGACAAAAATTTTATATCGTGCTCAATCTTAGACATACAGCTAAACCTTTGTTCTCTTCATAACCCTTAGGCAAAAAAAGCTAATGAGAATCACAGACAACATATTAAATGATGGCATTTTTGGTACAGCTGGGATTCCATTCTATACATAATTTTAAAACTATTACCCAACAACGTATTGCGATAAAAAGCTGACAAGGACTTGCTCAACAAGCAGTTACTGGCATGGTTTTGCTACTAGGGATGAAAATTTTTTTTAAATGAGTACAATGATTTTTCAGGTGCTTCTATAAACATGTTGCTGTCATTTATAATCAGTGGGATACCTCCTTTTGTTAAGCATTAAAATTAATAAAATCTTGAGAATCAAAATAGCAACAAATACCATAATCAAAGTCTTGCATGCTTTGTAACAGTAGTATTCTACAGCAGAACTGGGCTTATTTCCCTTAAACACAATACAGGAAAAAAAAAATGGTTTTTCACTGAAAATTATAATTGCTAACTGGTACTTTTTTCTTTTTTCTTTTTTTTTTTTTTGGGGGGGGGGGGGAGAAGTATTTCCTCGTATTGACCCAAATTGAAACTAAACTTACTAAAACACCAGGAAAAAACACACCCAACCCCAGAGACACCTTTTTTCAACAGAGCAAACTTAGTCCATATGCTTACAGACCATTTTGATTTAAAGCAAAAGAAGAGGGAATTCAAAACTAATTCCAGAACACTTCCTAAAATATTGAGTGCTACTTGATTGGGAAATTCTATCATGTCTTCTCTAATCAAAATGCTATCAAAGAGAAGTTTAAGTCCAATTCTACTCAAAATAACTAGGTAAAAAATTGCAGGTTCAGTCAATATATCTGCTGTCTGTGCTTGCTTAGACTCTGTCTTCTTGGTTCTCCATGAGCCCTTTTTATATGAGAAATACTAAATTAAAGGATGGACATACAAAGCATAAAACAACTATAAACACTTTGCTCGTTCCTCAGCAAGCATATGAGATATAGTGTGCAATATGAGAGGGTACAACACTTCATAACAAAGAGAATTCAAACAGCTTTTCTCACAATGAAATAATGAAGGAAAAATATTTATTATCTTTATCACATTTTTATAATTATATAAAATTTTATTTAAAAGTATTCACTTGTATAGTTGAACAGGAGGAAACACATTAAGCGCACACCTAAAAACCAATAACCCTCAAACTGCTGCACGCATCTAAGTTTGTCCTAACAGTGTGAGCCCTACCCATATTCTATTGGTATTTTTATCCAATTGAAGCCTTGAAACAATATTCAATACAATCAAAAGAACTCAGGACAATTACAGAAAACAAATTTCTTTCATTTTCAAAACAGATGTTTGATATATAAAATGTAAAACAGAAAACATGAAGCCAGGCACTTTACTGCGTCGGGGAAAGAATATTAAGAAGTTTCTATCATCTCTGCAAAATTTTTATCCCCTTTAAAGGTTTTGAAAGTATTTTAATATCCTTATTTGCAAATCTGTTCTATTACATCTGCTTCTCACATTAAGGTCTTCCTCCAAGCCTACAGTAGCTACTAGCATACTGCCTACAGAAACACAACACCTGGCTCTAACCTAAGCGGCTATACCTCCCAGAGAATCAACAATGATGAACTGTCTTGTCAAAAAGTCTTTACTAGCACCACGCCGCTATACGAAAAAACTAACGGACAGAAGTAAGAGTAACTTTTATGCTAACCAAGCTGAGCTGTCCTAAGAAAAATAACCACAGATGAGTAAAACTCTTCTGGCTGATAAATAACAGTAATTTATCCACCATCAATGCAACACAAAGCCACTGCATATTAATGTCTTAGTCCAAGCTAAGGCAACCAACAGGTAAACTTTCACTTGATTTAATACTGTAAACTCTCCTTTAAGAGGAGTTTTAAACTGAATTCATAGTTAGCATTCCCCCAAAAAAGTTTGGGGGACGTAGGTGGGTGGGAGGACAATCTACTGATTTTGGCTGTTGCCCTGTCCTTGAAAGTAATACTGATTTACCATTGTTGGACTGCATGATAACATGCAGAAAAAGGAAAGGCACATGACGAGAGCAAGTTCTGGAAGGGACCCAAGAAAAGGGAATTCTTCCCAGTCCATCACTCTGATCCTCAGCCTCAACATTCATTCTCTTGCATGAAAAAGTCTAATGTACATGAGTTCAGCATCTCTTCTTTCCCTGAAGTCCAGGAGTTTTCCCCACTTCAGCAGATAAAACTGACTTATGAAGTTCAGAAGCAAGAGCTCCTCCTAAGATCCAAGAAACAGAATCTGAACAGGTCCGTGACACCGCTGACTGCTAATGAAAAGGACACAGGCTAGACAGCACTCCAAGATAAAGATACACATATACTCCTGTAGCTAACACTTAGAGAAACGATAACTCCTTTTGAGTGCCATAGCCCGGAGTACATTTGTTGCATTTTCTTTTTAGTAGAAACAAAAGGATTACATTTCATGCCATCAATCCTTCAAAGCTATACTTGTCTTTTCATTAAACAGTAAATGCATTTACCTCAAATATTTTCAGATAAAAATCTCTAGTGATCCTGAAATGTTAAGCTGCTCAATCCCCCACAGGCTTGACAATTCTGCAACATTAATGCAAAGGCTAGAGGCCTCCAGAGCAGGGCCAGTTCCACCCAAAGGATGGCTCCCCTCCCCAGCTGGGATGCTGTTCTCTCTGGGAATTACTTCCTGACATCTATCTCTAAAATTATTCAGGTCAGTTCCACTTAGAAGAGAGTGTTAAGAACACCTGAAGAGCACTGAGCTAACACCCCAGAAGGCTACACGCATTGCTTTTTATACACTAACATCTCACAACTCTTACAGTGCTGAGTAACTTGCTTTCCACATTGCAGAGATGTGAAAGCACCTTGGCACTTCATACACTGGTTACATTACTTGCATCTGAAACAGCCTTTTTTTCTCCCCCCCTTATTAAACTATATTTGTTTTGGTTGTGTGGGAGAGGTCAGTTCTAACTGTAGTTACACTCTTACATTACTGTAAAGCAATATCATGCTGCCATGCAATAGCTCTTTAATGTCAACCATAACCTTCATAAATGGGTTTGTAACGAGAAACCTTTGTTTGTCATACAGTAGGTATGATTGATGCTATATGAGTGAAGTGAAGCCACAGTGACCATCTCAATAACATGAACAGCTGCCAAGTATTCATTTAGCAGAATGAGTTTAAAAAACTTTGAGCAGATTGCTTTCACAAGGCTGCTTTCAACAAAAGGAAACATAATTAACGAGCTAATATCAGCATGTGTCTGGCTAAGCTAATGAATATCAAATTACACAGAAACCTGTATAAATCATCATTATCCTGAATTTTAATTGAACTTGCAATTAAACATGACAAATTTTATATACACTAAACCTTTAATTTATACTTTCAAATAAGAAATAATTTATCATTTTTAGTATTTCATAGTTAATTTCCCAATATGTACACTTCTAATTAACAAGGACAGACAGGCATTTTAAAGAAAAAAAACAACCTGCTGAATAGCTCCATTGGTTACAACAACTTTCAATAGATTAAAATTAGGGGCCAAAAACCTACAGCAGTGCAGCAATCCACCACTTCTGCAAAACATATTTAATTTTAAACTCATCCTTTCAATACTACATGCAGCTAGAAGAGAACTGGGCTGCAGCAATGTCTACATGGTAATTTGAAATCAGGGTTAGGTTTCTGCAAAACAAGCAATAGTTTTTTGAACAAAATCATAGTTTTAACTTTGTAATGCTCCATTTATACAGTTTGTTAATCTTATTGTCATTGTGGACTAGAGCTGTCACCATACAAAATACTGCTTCTTGACAACAGAATATCTTATTCATTATCTAGTTTAATCTTAATTATATATTCCTTCATTTGTGATCATCCCCTTTTGCTTATCTCCAGTACATACTGAAAACCTCAAGAAAGGGATTCCCTCCCCACCTCCTAATACTCACATGCCCCTGTTACATTTTTTCCCAGTTTGTTTCATCATAATATTAATTCCGTTTCTATCCATTTCTAAATAGAAAAATTTGACTCACTGAAAAAACTGGGTCTTACAGCTGTGAATCTGTAGTTTAGAGACAAGTAGCTGCATCGCTACAAGCAGTCACAAAGTTTTGCTAGCCCAGCTACCTCAGCGGAAAAGTGGGAAGAAAAAAATACCATGACAGCCATGCCAGCAAAACCTGTGGTATAGACATGGTCGCGATGGCATGACAGTGCATTTGTTCAAGGAGGTTCGACAACACTAGATGAAAACGCCCCTCCTGGCATAACCTGTTCTCCCCAGGAAACTCTGCCAACAGAATTGTGCCAGCACAACTGGCAAGACACTGCCCTAGCACAGGCAAGCCCCCAGCTAGGAAAGGCTATGCACAGATAGATGGCACTCACATTGAAAATGTGCTCAAACTCCAACTGCAATTTTTATCTATCCAGCCACAGTGAAGACTTCAACACTTGCAGACAAAAGTCCCATTGAAAGCACAAGATAGGCAATACAACAGATTAGAGAAAGGATTCTGTACTCAAGGTCTTTAAAACTTGCTTTCATTCAGTTTGCTAACACTATTCATCCTTCAAAAGCAGATGGATCTTTCAAAATCCTTATTAAATGCACAGTCTTCATCGTGCGATTTGCTGAACCTTCAAGGCAATGTACATTGTCAAGTCCCGGTGTCTTTTTTCATTAGCTTGCCGACCATAGCAATGAAACAACTGGGGAGAAAAGAAGGAAACTAAAAGAAACTGAAAGCTTTTTCCACTAGGAAACGGCTTTGGGAATGCAGTTGAAGCAGTATATTAATTCCCACAGCAAATGAGATCAACAGCTTTAATATTTACAGCACTCAGCACTTAAGAGTGCCATCTCTGATTTAACGAGCAGCAGAATCAGGGATACAACACACAACTTCCATACTGTTAATGATGGCAAACATGTTTGGGTGCTTCTTGCAGCACTTGCTTTTCCTCAAGCCACCCACGTACCTCTATTCTTTTATTTTTCTCCACTATTCTGCCTGCTCTCCTAGGTGTTGTAGTACCTGGCTATGCTTATGATTTTTTGAACACACTTAAAAATTAACATATCTGCCATGGCCTTGCTGATTAAATGAGACCTGCAGATCCTAGAAGTAGCTCAAGTATTTCCAGACCACTTGAAAGAAAACCTCTCTCACACAGCTCAGCAGGATTTCATTCCTGTACATCCATTTCCCCTAAACACTTCGAGAAATGCAAAGCAAGTAACAGAAGAAATAGCAGGGAGTCAGGGATCTCACAGAATTAGTTGTCTGCCTAGTTGGTACAGCTCTACAAGTTACTTAATCCCTAAAAGAAATCAGAGACAAAAGGCAATTAATCATTAGAGTAGCATCCATCTCTGGTTAGAGCTTCCTAAATGCCGAGATACCATTATGGCTCTGCCACTGCCTAACTATGATCTTCAGTATCTACTCTGCCTCTCTTTCCC
>NW_009649180.1:1198352-1231335 GCF_000708025.1 Charadrius vociferus
TCTCTTGCCCTCCCTATTAATTCTCTTGGAAAGAAGTATACTGATGCTTAACTCACCCAATAATTTTTTCCCCTCCACTAATAAACCCTTCTGCAGACCATTCACACATTTTTGATCCCATATGTCCCTATTCAATTCCACACGCAAAGCCCTCACCTTTCTGACATCACTCCTTCCGCACACACAGATTCTAGTCAGGAAAAATAACATTGCCTACCAATCACCAAGAACAAATAAATGAAATAAACTCAGACATAATTCTCCTCTGGGTTTTCCTAGTGCATTTTGCATTGTCTGTCTACTTAGATTACAAGCCCCTCAGAGCAAGGACATGTTGTCTCGTTTGACTTGTACAGCTCTGAGCACACTGTTTGCACATAAATAATATTAACAGCAATGATAATACTGGTTTGGCCAGTCTCAATACACATGAAAATGAGGCAGTAAGTGCTTCTATTTTTTCTTTTTCCCTTTTACATAAGGAAATATCATATTTCTTCTCATTTTTCAGGGACTTATAAACCTGATGGAACTGCATATACCAAGGCTCTGAATGTTTAATGCTTTTGCTGAAAAGCACTATGTGTTCATGCAGGAGAAGCAGCAGGACAAATATTTTCACACATTATCAGATAGCTGAGCGAAACAGACTCCACCAGAATTTACAACTGAAGGCTACCAGAATTTACAACTTGTGAAATTGTGGCTGTCTGTATTTTCTCATTACAGTGTGCTTGCCAGAGATAGAGAAGGCACTTTTTTTTTTTTCTTTTTTTTTTGCCATCTACTGTCTCACTACTTCCTAGTTAAACCTTGTCTCAAGTTATCAACACTCTCTGGAGAGATAAGCTTCTTCTCACTTACAACCTGTCACTAATAATCGAACTTTCAAGACTCCATCTCGAAAAGAGACTACTAGAGGCACACAGGTCACAGGAATTAACTGCCACCAGTCCTTGCAGAAAACTAAGCTCATCAATCTATAGCTTCTCGTCATAATTAGAATAACGGCTTCGAAAATTTGGGCTGATGTTGACTCAGTCTTATGCCACAAAGACTGCTGATTAAAATCTTGGTGTGAAAGTTAATGATAAGTGCTGGTGGCGTTGTCGTGGCGACAGGGACAAACAATTCCCTTGCCGTGACATTTTCAATGTCCTGCAGAAGAAAAACTGTCCTCTTTAGTGTGGCACTGTATGAAGCTTATTTATGGCTACAGGGCTTGCTGGATTGATGACTGTCGTAACACACTGTCAAATCCTTTACTGACACATTCATTTTTTGAGCCCCTGGTGTGGCAGAAATAAAACACAACAAAAATGTGAAAGTATTATTTATCAGTTTCTGTTTGAGTAAACAGTGGATGAAATAAATTTGGTATATTTTTGTATCCAGATGTGCACAGATCTCCCTAGATTTATTAAACACATTAGAAACAAAAAGTATTTAATGCACTTGAAGATTCCCTTACAGTTTTTTACTGTAGTTTTGCAATGGATTTTTAAGAGACAAGACCCAAAACAACCAGTGCAGTGAACAAAGCTTTGAGAATACAGCTTTGCTTACACTGTGTTCATAGCAAAATATAGTGTACTGCACACTTGGCATTAAAGTTTAAGAGCTCACATCAGAACTGGCCTCACGTTTGTTTTGATACTGAATTTCAGAAAGATAGGCTGAGGTTTCAGTGACCATACCGACAGACATGCTCGAAAATTAATGTCTTCAGCTATTATTTTTATTAATTTTTGAAATGAGGTGGTGCTACTTCTGTCTCCTCTTCCAGATAATCTTTGTTACCCTCACTTTATATACAGTGAACATTGCTTGTAACTTTAAGGATCTTGTTAACTTCCTGCAGCTTTTACTATCTGCACTGATCAACCATTACAAGAATATCACTCTGGACTGCAACACGTGTATTTATGATCTCATCATCATCATCATAGAGAGATCCCAATGTATGTATTAAACCTCTGCATTGCATACACACAAAAGTTTCTGTATACAGATATGACATACTGACCACTTTTTCAGGAATCATGCTTACTTTAACTTCCAGGCTTAAAATTATTAAAAGAGGATTCCTCTTCTAAACTCAAAAGCACCTCTGTCTGTCGGGGGGTGGAGGGAGAAGTCCAAGATAATTTACTGACTCCTAGCATTAGAAAACTTAAATAAAGAAAGAAAATAAATAAACCCACTGTCCTTTCTCTCCTTTTTGCCAATGGACTCCTCCTGCCCCGATTTAAAAAATATTTATTGCTCCTCTGCTAATTAAAAAATCCTGGAGAAGAGAGGACAGCACACACTCCTTTCACCATACTTAAATATGAATGGAGTGAGCAAAGAGTTGTTTTCTGTAGTCAATAATTGCAACTCCATCAATGGTATCCAGAGGTATAGCACAAGATGCAGAGAAACGTCCACATGTAAAAGGAAACTCCTGCAATCTACTTTTTGCAAAGGGCTGCCCAAACTTGGGTATCTCATGCAAGCCCAGGTAAAGAAAGCATAAGCAGGATGCTTGAGACACCAGTTCTATAGCACTGACTATACTCTAAATACACTCGGAGTTCATTGTCTTGGCAGACATGTGAGTTAACAAGGGGATATATTCATAATAAGGGAAGACGGGCATCGCTCATCATTCGAGGGCCGTTTCTCAGTATTCTATGCAGCCCCATGCATATAGAAACAGGTTGCTTACAAGGATAAAAGAAATCCAAGCCCTAAGTGCCACCAATTTCAAAATCTGGTGACTGAGCATGATTAGGTGTCAGTATAATTTGAGAGGAATATGGTAGTTACACATGGAAGCTCTTCAATCCTCAGAAGTTGCTTACTTATCTTGCCTACCACCTATGTACTTCCTCCCACTAATCCCCAATTCCGCATCGATTCCACCACAAATGTGCCCAACACATGCTCATACTTTCCAATCTCATTTCCACCTGTGAAAATTCCTTAATGTCACTAGGCGTGCTCTCTTCTTTAATTGACTTCAATATGTTTCTCAGATTTGGAAATTCTCTTAGCACATTTACATGGAAGTATCTTCAAATCTGGGCCCAGTTAAATCATTGCTTCTCAAAATTGGGTGTTTGCCAGTTTTAATAATTGTTATTTATCTATTCTGTGCTGCCAATACTTTGAATCTTCTCTATTTTTATATTATTTTGGATTACAACTTCAGATTTGGGGCTTTATAACAGCAAAAGAGCTTGCATCTCTCTCTTCTTTAATCTAGTATCTGCTAACTACTAACACACTGCCAATGCTCAAAGTCCCATCAGTAATTAAAGTGTGTGAATTAAAATCTGCAAGTTTGTCAAGACACTTATGGATCTTTAAACAAATGCTTTAATGTACTTCACAAAAAATTATGAAATAATTTTAGTCAAGGAAATTAAGATTCAATCCTTCAAAGTAAAGAAAAAGGGCATCCTATTTCAATAAAATTAATACTTCAGATTTCTTAGGAAACTTTGGAAAGTTTCAGATAATACTGAACCATATTAATATACAACATGGTTCAGAGTTATCTGAATTTCTCTATTGCAGCATTAAACCCTTCAAGTCAATATACAGCAATATAAATCTACCCCTCAACAATTTCAAGTCCCAAACATTGACATCATCCATACTTGATTTATTCGGGTAATCACAATGCTAATTACAATTGGCTGTATTACCAGATACCACAGCAGTAAAAAACTTGCCCTTGCTAAATTACTCCAGTGATCTTTTGTACAGTTTTGCCTCTAAACAAACCAAATCCTTTATTCTCTTCATTTGTAGCATCATTTATACTTTGGTATCATTATTTTGCCTCTTCTATAAAATAAAAGTTACTTAAAGTACCCTTAAGGAAATGAACTGTCCTACTAGTGAGAGCCTAGACCTTAGACAAAGGATCTGTCAATGATCTATTTACAGGTCAAGCTCCATCAGCTAAGCTCCTACCTATTACAGAAGTTTTGAGCATAACTACTGTAAGCACAACTTACTCCATTTTTCAAATGTCTCAATAATCACATTTTTTTGGTTGGTTGGTTAGTTAACACAGAAGCAAAGAAATTACAGGAATAGTTCTGAAAAGTGAAATTTCAATTCTGTTTTAGCTTCTTATTGAAAAGGAGTTGTCTATAATGGGACAACACTGGTCAAGATGTAGATATTTTCTCAACTGTTTCAAAGACAAAATTTCAGTGTGAGTTGCAAATGTTGGATGCAATCTCAGTGATAGCAAAAATGGGTCTCTTTCTGTGGTTTTTTTGACAACTTTAAGTAGTGCCAGACAACAATGACAGTGAGATTTTGAAATGTCTGCTCAATGACTTAAAACAGCACACCACTCCCTAGCACTGGCTCAACTAAAAATAGGAATTTCTGTAGGTCCTAAATTATTGTCACAGACAATAACCAAAGGTCTGATGTCCCAGCAATTCATTCACGTGAGCAAGAATTAAAAATAAAAAACCTCAAATACTTTAAACATCTACTCCTTACACGCTGCCTTCAAAATGCGCAGTTTTGATCTGCTCCATTTTGTATTATAAAAAAATAAAAGTTGTAAACTTGGCATTCATTGGTTCAGATCTGTGTTTCAATCAGATCACATCCCTGCTTGCTACCTGTGCTGGTTCCCTGCAGTTATAACTTAAAAATGGTAAAATTAATATAACAGAAGTTGCGATCAATTATTCCTTTGTCAACTCTGTAAACAATACTAAGATTTCAGGTCAATGTATCTAGTAAATGCTGCAGAGTTTCATATAAAGATTTGTGACAAAGTGTCAGCGTTTGATTTTCTTTGCTTTGTCAGTTTGCAACTGAAACTTATTATGTGAAGGTGTCTTTAAGGAAGGGGAAGTGTAGTGTGCTAAAATGGTTATAAAATATAGTTTATACCCTTCTTACGCCTCATGAAAAAACTGAGTGTACCACATGGAAACTCTGGCTGACTAAACAGATTGTCAAATGTAAAAAAAAACCAAACCAAACCACACACCCCCAAAAAAACCCTCTAGCAGTCAGTTTTAATTTTTTCATGGCCATCAGCTTTTCTTGTCCTATTAGTTACCATAATAGCAACACAGTGTTGAGCAAAATACCAGAAGCTTTCATTAGAACCATTAACATAATTTGATAACTGATGGTATTTGATTTCTGACTTTTGAACTTTGACTTAAAGCTTTGTGTAAGATGTAATCTCACTGATTGGATGTTTTTTAAAATACGAACACTTCATGTTACATTGCTTTGTTAACTGTAATTAATGTTCACATTTGTCACAAATTATATTATTTAAAAAAGAAGGAATAACGATGAAAGATGTGACAGTGTTAAACCCCTGTCCTCTTCCTCCAAATGATTAAATCCTAATTTAGGGATTGCTCAAAATAAACTGAAGTCATGCATGCAGTAACAGATTAAACAAATAAAGTATTCATGTTTTTGCTTAACTTAAAGAAAATTAAAAGATTGGTAGTAAATCCAGATATGTCAGATGCTTCAGAGCTATGTTCAGGATGTTCTATTTACAATACAGAATTCAATTACACAGTGTTTTCCCGATCTTTAAATGCAGAGGCAAAACAGTAAGGAGAGCTTTTTCAGTTCCTGTCTTTACTGGTGTGACCAGGGATTTTCAGAGACTGATAGAAGCTTCTTCTCTGCCCACAGTTTTTACAATCACAAACTTGCTCTGCTCCCTCAGCATTTAGCCACATCAGTGTCAGAGCTTGAGCTCATAAGCCTTGCCTCCTGGGAGGGCTCCTCAGTCTGCTACCTGCACTATGCTGCCTGCACAGGTAAGATGCTTCTAGTAAATCTTCAAGTGTAGGCAGTTTTTTCTCCTAACCAGGCTCAAGAAGCTCACGCTTATCTGCAAATCACCATGTGGATGTGTCCAGGTCAATTATTGCAATTGATGTGCCTCTTTAGTATGGCAAGCAAAGGAACGCAATGTAAATAAAAACAGGATGGCTCATCTTTTGAAATTTATTTATAGTATTAACAAATGAGCAAGTAAGCTTTTGGTGGAGGGTGAAAAAAAAAAAAAAAAAAGGGCTTTCTAGTTGAATTGGGTGGGTTAAGAACCTGAAAGGGACTTTAATGTACAGAATGTGCCATGTGCATATAGCACAATTGGCCTGAAACAATAATCACATATAATGTATCATTTATGTCATATCAGTGACCCACTCTCTAGGCACTGTGTACAATCACATAGATGCTTTGAACGTACATTTATGGGATCTTTATTTGTAATACAAACCCTACATCTCTACAGTTGCATTAAAAGAAATGCAAAGAAACACACATTATCTTCTTACGAAGATTCCAGTTTGGTTCACTGGAGACTGTAAAAACAAGGGCTCAAATTCAGACTCCTTGGCCAAATTATGTCTGAAATATTCAAAATTTACAAAACTTTATAGCATACTAATCTAAAACGCTGTGGAGGAAAGTGGGAAAGGACCAGGAAGATTATTTTTTTTTTAATCAGAGATCACATTTTCAGCTAGCCTTCAAAAATATACGTAAAAGAATTTTGTGATACTAATGCATCATTAGGATGAATTAATCCTTCAAAAGTGAGGAGGGGTTATAAAATTTTTAAGTAATTTTATATACGATATCCTTATTCTTCTAAACAAATAGTGATTCAGTAGGCTTATAAAGTACTGAAGTCAAAACAAAAATATTTACTTTTTAAAGAAAATCATTATTTCTAATTTTGAAATTCAGGGAAGGAAAACAAATAAACTACTCTTACATCCAACAAATATAAACAAAAGGCAAGAGGTAAGAGATGTTCCACACCTCACTCATCTTTATATACAGCCCTCCTGTCCAGAGGTAACATTAAACCAACCTTTTCCAGATTTCTTAGAGTGGAATTTAAGGCTCCTTTGTTTCAACAGGAGTATTTTCCATCGGGAATTTGCATTTCTTAAGAATCCTCTCTGAAAATACCTGATAGAAAGGCAGGGCTCTGATTTGCCTTAAATTTGGAATGTCTGTCTAGTTTAAGCAGCAGTCAGGGAAAGGACAGAGATTTAAGTTTTGGTGTCCATCACAGTAAAATCTTTCCTCTGCAGTGTGCAGTCAGAAAAAAGGCTCAATACACATATTTTTTAAATTACAAAAGGATTCCAACACATGAGGCTGACATGTAGTCACAGAAGCATGCTAGCTATAGGTGCCATGTCCCGTGAAGTGGGCAGTGACACAGAGCTGTCATATTGTCTCCTCTGCAGCTGATGCAAGTATAAAATATGAACATGCATGCCATTATTAAAATAATACATGTTTTCCCATGCACAGAACATACTCCTTGCAAAGATAAAGTATACTTTGGATCCCCCTTCATAAGGTAAGGCATATTCTGCTGAAAAGTTCTTTCAACTTCCTGGCAAAATCAACTTCTCCAAGTCTCAATACAATATGAACCGTGACAAGAATTTCCTTACTTTTACTGTAACACTGTTCAATTTGCTACAGGATGAATACACTTAAGTTCTTCTACTGCAAAGCTTTAATTCCTAGTACTTATAAGACATGTTAACCCTTTACAGATAAACTTTGCTATAAACATTGCTTTTTCTTTAAATTTTTCTCATAAAAACAATTGAGGGAGAGAGGAAAGAAGCATTAAAACTGTATTTATCATAGAAGAAAACACATATTGCAAAGCAAATCCATTCAGAGATTTATCAGAAAGTCCATGCCATAATGTCCTTGTTTGTGATTCAGCACACCAAGAAACTTACAGAAACATTTCCAAAAAAATAATTAAACAGTCAGGTTTGGAATCTGGACACCAACAAACAATAAGAAGTATGTCTAGGTATTAACAAACCTGACAACTTTGTACACTAAACACTATTAAAAAAATATACAATATATGCTGCTACGCTGTTGTGTCAGGGCTCCACTCAGCACAGCGGTGAAGAGAGCAAGCTCATGTCTCAGTCATAGTTTACTAGGTTAAGATTCATAGATAGTCTTATAAATCTCCATCAAAAGCCTATCAGGAAAGTTAAATCTCAAAGAAGCATGGGATGCTCTTCATTATAGACAAATCAGGATCCTGAAAGAATGCTGCACTATATGGTATTGCAAACAAAATACACCTGAAGTTGTCACAAAAAATATGAACATTATCAGAAAAGTATCCTAAATGGACATGATTTTCAAGTATGGCAAAACTACTATTGCATAGAAGTGACTTTAGTTATTCATGAAGTCCCTGATATCGCCATACGTGCAATGTATGCATCATCACGCAAGACAGACAAGAACATGGTATATCTTGCCACCTAGATAAGGTATCTAGAAGACGCGGAAGCAAAAAAAAAACCACCAAGTTAGAAAGCTCACACATAGTTTGTTCTAATATATCAGCTGTGAAGATGTACAGAAGAAAACCCGTTGCTCTAATGCCTGAATACTAACCTGTGAATGAACCAAACGGAGGACACATTCTGTCCCTAAGCGACAGAAGATGCTATCGCTATTCTACCATACCAAAGAAAAAGAGGCTATTAAACATAATGCATAAAATAACATTTAGCAAGGAAATCAGGATAATTACTTCACAAAAAGGACATTCAGTCAAGTTCTAAACCATTGCTCTGCATCGAGAACTACTTATATCTAAGTTAAATCAAGTAAAACTTCCTAAGCACTCCCTTAAAGAACACCTGAAAATAACAGGAGGAACTACCTCATTCATCATGCTTTATTCTGTTAAAAACACTGAATTTCAGGAGGTTTTGACATCACCTTTCTTGTCTGCAAACAGTCTATTTATTGCAAGAATATAGTTTGGTTCTATACAAGCTCTGAAATTAATATTCAGGTTAGCAAGTGTAAATCAGATTAGAAACCAGAACAACCCAAAGGTCAGGAACAGACTCTGCTAAGCACTGTATAAACACAACAGAAAAAACAAGAGCCATTAAAGATTTTTGAGTTTTATAGTTTACAGTAAGGAAAACCCAGCAGTGAGATGTGTCCAACTATGATATACTTTAAGTAGAGGAATGACCGTGGCTTGGCATAATAAAAACCACTGAAACAAAAACCAAGATGAAGTTCACAAAAGGATAGTACGGCACTACTAAAGAAGAGCAAATACAGAAATATCCTGTCCTTTCTATTTCTTTCCTACGTTATAAGGTTGGATAGCATATCTTTAAATGCTGCTTATTAGAGGCATGCTGAATCATTCTCCATCATTTCAGACCCAACACTGGTAACATATTTCTTCATCTTGAGTGGCAGAAATTATTTTCCAAAAGTAAGAAGTGAGTCTGACAGCTGTTCCTTTTGTGATCATCTAAGTAGCAGCACAACATAATGAGAAGCTTCTAGATAGGTACAGCTTTCTACATGCTATGATTCTAAGTGTCCCATTCAGACAAGATGATGGTATCCACATTGGCCAGGTGGCATAATAGAAATAAAAGTAAATTGTAATAAAAGATTGTCACAGGATCAATGTCTTATACCTTAAAATTGAGCATTTTGGCTCTGCTTCAGCATTCATCAGCCAGAACCTATTATCCTATGACAATATTCCATTTCACTGATATCTGTTCATTATAAAATATATATATTTACAGTATTTGGAAGGTGATTTTTAATGCTGTGAATGCCCTTTAAAAGGAGACTATTTTAACATTATAGATTCCAAATGACTAGTCAAGATATTCAATTCCCTGTTTAAATCTTTAAATATACTTAGGAATTCCTTATTTCAATAGACTTTCTAATGCCTGTTCCTTTACTGTTTAAATATATATTACAACATAAAATGAGAAAGGTCTTCATTAACTCATTGCACTTGGGGAACTCACCTTTTTATGATATTAGTTTCAGTCATTTATCACAATGCATTACCAATAACCAAGAAAAATGACAATAATAATTATGTATGTCACTATATTTGAACTTTTCAGGTTTTGAAGAAGTCTAAGGGAGTTAGGTATCCCAACATATTAAATTTGAAAATCCTAACTCTGACACTGGAATAACAAACACACTCCATTCTATCCATGTCCACCACATATTCTGAGTTTCAACCTCAGTTGGTTACCTCATTAAAAGACTTTTACAAAAAATTGTTATCGACAGAAGCCTTGTCTTTTTGAGACATCTCTTTTATGGTGAAGAACTCAATAGGAAAAATATAGCTTTTTTTCCTTTTTTTTTTTTTTTAAGAAAAAATTATTTAGGCAGTGTATTTCAGGAGAATTTTAAGTAGTAATAAAAGCAGTGAAGCCTAAAAACTGTACAGAGAAAATACCTAGTAGCATCTGAGACTGAGCACGATATTATCAGTGTCAGCATACTGATGACCCAGATGGTATTTGTATGTTTGAAGTATGACATCTTTACTCCTCTGTCATCCAACACAAGTAATTAACAATAATCAAGTGGGTGTTAATTGGATATAATGGAACAATCTCCAGTCAGCCTGAGCCTACTATTTCCCTCTTACTAGTAATTATGAACACTAAGTACTCACGCTAATCTCCTCCTTCTCACTGAAGCCAAACAGAGGTGCAGTATTTACTCAGCTGATAGCTTGTTTTGTCTGCAATTTAGTCTGTTTTAAGCCAAGAAACTCATAATTTGCAGAGCCGTCACCAGCTGCCAGGATCACACAAAAGAATGCAAGGCCCTAGATGACAGCAATTCAGTATATATCATCCAGGAAAAAAAAGGGACAATTATTAATTAAACTGACCTGTTACAACCATAGTAGCCACAACACCTGGACACTTAAATACTGAACACTATCCATTTGTATAGCATCTGATAAATTCACATTTCAGATCCATATTTTTCATCCAGGAAATACGTTGTTTAAACAGAAAACTTCCAAAGCTGCTATTCTTTTTCTATGAAAGACTGTAACAACCCTTTTGCTGATAGGAAAGTAGTGAACAATCTCAGCCACATCACTGTAGAATGGGCTTGGCTGTTTGATTACTATTACTGTAGCAAATTGAAAGTATCTTATCAAGAGTGACCATTAGAAACATATTACCAGCCATTAAGCAGATGGTTAGATGTTTTAAAATAGCTTTTACATAGTAATAGAATCCACAGTAGTCAGCTTTATTTATGGTTCTATTAAGGGCAAAAAGGAAAAAAATAAAAAAAAAATAAAAACAATGAAGAAATTTTTTTTTTTTGTGGTAAAGGGGGCATTTTGCAGTGATTTTGCAAGACCGTTACATAACCAATGTATGAATCAGAGGACTCATGACAACAATTAAAGCATACTTAAATGTTATTAAGTTTACTTCTCTTGTAAAAAATCATCTTTCCATCATTGTAAGAATTGGACTAATTCAACATATCAAAACATGAGAAAATGTAGCACACCAGACATGCAAACCAGTTTCAGGGACAGCTTTTAAGAATTACCACCAGGAAATTGTTTGCATCATTTAATCCATCCCAAACTTTGCTTGATTTAAGAGGGATTGACTTGGTTCATGTGAGACAGGTTTTTTTTTCTTATGTTACATGTAGATGTCATCACTATGTCAACAACTAAGATGTACATTGATTTACAGAAATGATACGCTATTTGGAATACAATTACTGATTGATGCAGAGGGCCAGAAATACAGACCATTAGGTACCCATTATATTATTGATTCCATGTTTAAATTTGGGAAAATCACTCTAAGGATGATGAGCATTTGTGCAAGTTTCCTGTGTCAATTCACATCTGCAGTTGGGGCTTCAACTTACACAGTTTAGATAGGAAATAAAATTATATGGAGCTTTTAAATCAAATACCACAAAGGAAACCATGATAAACATACACTACTTTAACACCAATAATATTCAAACATTCCAGCAGCACCTCATAATTCTTTACTGAAAATAAAAAAGTATCCTATCCACGAAATACAGGTAAGCTTAGCTGTATCAACTAAAACTTTCACCAAAAAAAAATTAGTATTTTGCAGCCATTATATCTACCCTTTCCCCATTATGGAGTTAAATGACTGTTACATGTTAAAATCAATCTCCCTGATATTTCTTTTAAATTAATTTCTTCCAAAACTCACCCAAAAAACAACTTTAGAAAATTCTTTTCACGCTTCTCCCAAACCATATGTGTATTTGAGTCCAAAATTTTCTTTTCTTAAGTCCTCTCCAGATTTAATTTAGGATTATATCTCCACAGATTTCTAGTCAACCTTCTGTCATGACCTCCAGAGAATGATCTAGTAGAGTCCGTCCAGTGAATTCATACCACTCAAAGACACATGAAACATTTCTGTGGACTGGGCATGCTATTTAGAGAAACATCATTTTCACCCCTGTTAAGCAGAAGCAAAAAGTGCTACCAGAACAAAGGATTAATACATAAAGGCCAGATTACTCTTCCAGCTACTCTTTATCACACAATCTTTAGCAAAAAGAATTAAGGAAAGTTCCACGATTCCATCAATACTACTAGACTGGAAGGGACTAGCATGATTCAAAACTGCACGACCCACCTTTCTGGACAGTACTCTAGCTGGTATGGGATCTCTTAAGACTACAGTGCACTTCCCATTCCTCCTTTTCTAATACTGTCAATGTCCTGAAGAGGGAGAGGAAGAGAGGTGGTGGGGATCAAACACCCAACTCACCGTATCACAACAACAATGGAAGAAAGTGAATGAGACAATGGGAAAAGCATTCACCTGAGGCAACAGGAAGTGCAAAAACTTGAAGTAGTATTTATATCATTTACTACAGTCTTTTACATGAGAAGCATTCCTTGATTGTTGGGTTGGTTTCTAAAGAAAGAACACAGGTGAAGAGATTTCAATTAAATGACAGTTTCATTTAGGATATACCCATCTGCAGCACCTTATTTTTATTAGTTCTAATGTGAACTAGCTTTACAATCATGCACTTTTCAGTCTGCCCGCTGTTTTGGATCCCACTCAAGTGCCTCATGAATCTTATACATGGTAGAGGGTATTCCCATTTGGCACCTACGTTAGCATTTGGTACTGCACAGGTGCACTTAAAAAGCAGATATTTCACTCACAGTACTGTATCCATTACCGAATGGCTACTCCAACAGCCTAATTATTTTTTTCTGTAACAGAACTGTCAATTTATTTTCACTACATTTGCAAACTTCAGCAATGAAGATCTGAAGTAAACTCTGCTTTACCTTCTTCTTTCTTCTTTAAAAAATGTGTCCCCTGTGTAGCACGCACACACGCACAAATAATCAAAAACCCCACCAATAAAGACTAGGTGCATTTTGGATTAAGTCAGAGAGGACAGAAAATATATCCCAACTGACAAGCCAAACTGAGTTTAGAACTTAAGGCAGAAGTAACTCTCCATCAAGTGCACCACCAGCAGAAAACAATTCTTAGCTCATCAATCTGCTGAACTAAAATGCTTGTTAAAGTCACAATGCATCAATATCCATCAGAAGACGTCTGTTAAATATTTTGGTGCCATTATGTCATCCATGATTTAACTTCTGATATAACTGCTTTAAACAATTCAATACTTTGAGACAAAAACTGGGAAAATAGTATACAATACATAACATATACTATATAAACTGTACAAAGGTCTTTTCCACCTCATCTAAAAACCTTGTAAAATATGTTAAGTGGTTTTCTAGCCACCAAAATTGCATTTAGCATACCAGTAGCTTTGCTAGAGAAAAACTAGTATTTCTAGTGGAAGTATCAATTGTAATAATTGCCAAAGGATAGAGTTTAAAAAGAACTGGAAGATTTCAAGAGACTTAAAATTAAGCAAATTAGTAACATACAGAAAATGAGCCACTATGCTCTACTTTCAAGCCTACCAACTAGTATAGTGCCAGAATGCACCCTGGAGTCTTCTGAACTTCTGAGGTTCTTGCTCCAAACATGCACATAGACAAAAAAGACTATAGTTAAAAATAAAGGACATAGTTCTAAGGAGATGACACAAGAGGAGAAAGCATTCTCCCAACTAAGCTGCAGTCACACGCGTGCAGAAGACGACCTCTCTGGGACCACAGACACCTCTCTCAGCCCCATCAGTCTCTTACCCATAGAAGCTGAGAATCTGCAGAGGCAGTGTAATGGAAACAGGAATTCAACAGGAAATCAGAGACCTCGGTTGCATTTCTACTCAAAGTTTAAATTTGTTATTTTTTCTTTTTCCTTCTCCCACCCCTAGAAATGAGGGAACACAACTGTGGTGCACCTGATCTATAGGAACTACAGCCTGAAGCCAGAGACGTACTGTACCAGTGCATTTATGTCCTAATCTGGGTTCCTTGTTTTACCCTAATTTGCAGCTCTAGGAGAGGACAGAGGAAAATTTCTGTACCTATATGGAGCAAAATTGGGTTCCACTTTGTCCAGTGTATTTGGCATGTTTTCAAGACAACAGATTATCTGATGAGATGAATTCCTGCTTTGGTTTCATGGGATTTGATAATCATAGCACATTTACTATTTTGCAATAACTTCAGGGTAAATATGAAACAGGGAACAACAGAAAATATAGGTTGAAAATACAGCATTATTTTTTCACCACATCTTTTCAGGAAAATAAGATTTAAGAACGTTATCTTCTTAATATTTCATTCCTTTTCAAACAAAATGAAATGTCACATTGGAAAAAAAAAATCGGAATGTTGTTTGTTTAAAAAAAAAAAATACCACCAACAACAAAGTAACCCACAAGCCACAAAGGTTTTCCATATGACATGTTCTAGTGATGTGCAAAAAATACTCATCCAATCCCGAAACAAATCACCTTTTGGTTCAGAACATAAACCACTTGAGATTACCAAGAAAACAAAACACTTGAGATTACCAAGAACACCTGGGTATCTTAATGTCAACTATCGTGCCATTTAGATACAAGCTTAAATGAACACAGATTTAATACAGAAATGATCCATATACATGACTTGACTATCCCCCCACCTTACGAAAACCAAAATCCTGATGTTATTGCTATCCCACTTTAAAGAAACCTGTCAGGACTCTCACTGGAACCGTGAAAAGCAACATGAATGGCAGAAATTTTGATTGATGTCACTGCCTGCCTGTCAAGTGAAACAAGCAGGGCCAACCTAATCATGTTAGATTAGCAGATACAGACATGATATAATATTTTTGCGTTATAGATATGCACATAGAGTGTGCATGCACAGAATCACAGGCATATAAACATATCTTTCAAATAATACGATGTATCAGACAAAGTATATTATTTTCAAACTCTTAAACAATGCCGGTGGGTTTGGGGTGGGTTTTTTTCCTTTTGCTCCTGTAATCATACGCAAGTAAACTTGATGGATTTTCAATACTTTGCAGTAGACCTTCCACACATTTTCTGGAAGCTTGATTCATTACTTTTTGCATTGGTATACTGAACTAGGTAATTTGTACTATGAATCTAGAGGGAAATTGATGCAACCAGCTTTTCTAGATAACAGACTAATATGCAGATTTAAATATAGAGTCAGACTATCTTCCGATAATAAGCTCAATAAATTTTAAAAAGTGAGAATACCTGAAGACAACAGACCTTCTGTAAGAAGGTCACAAAAAAAAATAATCTTAACAGGCAAAGTGTGCAAACCAAGAAAATGTCTATTTCAGACATGAAACTGGAACCTGACTCCTACCGTCTGATCATTCATCACTGAAATACTTGCTCAGTTGATATCCCTGTTGACTGATAAGTAGAAGAACCAATAAGAAACATCTCCACACTACCAAAAATGATGCAGATAGTCCAGGTCTCACATTATCTGAGAAAAAGGTATCCTAAGAATAGCTGAAAATCAAGATACTTAAATATCACATGAGAAAAGTAAAATAAATTTAAAAAGGCAAAAAAAAAAAACACAACACACAAAACAAATCTCCTCTCACCCCACCCCACGCAAACCTGAACTAACTTGGGCTTAAAAAAAAAACTTGTCAAAAGCAGCCAGAGCTACATTTCAGCTGGAAAGAGGTACGTCTCTAAGATCCCATGCCTAAGGCTCTAGCTGACAGAATGCTTTTTGTATGTTTTAGACCCTGTGTTCAAAATCAAACAAATACAGTGCCCCTTGGTAACTTCATGGCTACAGAGTTCACAACAACAAATGTGCAGAAATGATTTCAACTGCATGGAAAAATATATATTTTATTCTATACACTTCAAGTTATAAACTATGATTTATTTTTTTTTAACCTGGGCCCTAATCAATACTAAATCTAAATGTCCATTTTGTATTTACTGTACAAAACTTGTTCCATAGGTCTGAGAGAAAAATATCATCTTTGGGATTAGATAATGTTAAATAAGAGAAATTGCATTTTGTGTTTTCATCAAATGTACTTCCCTTCCTTTGCCTTTGAACACAAAACAGAAATAGGCTTAATACCAGATTTTCTTCATTTTGAGCCTGGTACTGAAAGGTAGCCAAGTATTCTTCTCTTACACTGAGAGAGTCAGATGTACCAATACCTTTAACAGGACTATGCCTCTTTTTTTTCATGTTTTACCTAAACTTTATCAAACTTAGAACGAGAGAAGAACGCCACAAGTTGGAAGTGAGGGTTTAGTTCCTTGACATAGATTGCATCCACACCTCCACTGGCATTTAATCCTGAGCCTTGAAACCTGACAAAGAGATAGTAGCAAAGCACATCCTGCATAAATTGGCACATGTATTACACAATGACTGCCCATTCGTTGCACAGTAAATTTAAGCAAATTTGCTCTCACATTTAAATGTAATTTAAATAAGTATATTCATACACAAACCCTATCTAGCCATACAAAAGTAGTCACTTGCACATAATCCAGGTGAGCCTTGGAAAGGACTGCAGGACAATGCAGAAGGCATCTATTGAAATAAATTTGCTTGCATATACATGATGCATATTATACTTACACATACAGCTCAGACAACACTAACTTGGCTAAACAATTGGCCTTCTCAAGCCTGATCTGCTCAATGACTTAACCCAAAGCAGTCAGCTCCCAAGTTGCTCGTTTCATGAAGGAACTGTGCAGGTTCTGCATGACCCCTGTTTTTCCAATCTTGGATGTGAATTTTGCTAGCTTTGAAAACGTTTTAGGGCTTGCACAGAAATTTGTAAAATGTCAGCTTGAAAATTTTAATTGACTTATTAGCAATATCTCTTCTTTGAATGACCTTTTAGTCCTCCTTATAACATATCACCTACTTTTACTACCTTCTGGCTGACAGCTTTTAATATATTCCTTCCTAGTGGATGATATCATCTGTCCTTGGATGGAATTAACTAAAGCACTACACATTTAAAAGCTGACATTAATCCATATCCACAGATTTTTAACAGCTGCTGGGATAAATATTGTGTTTCCATGCATTAGGTTTTATATAACAATGACTAGTAGAAATAAATTGAGATTAAATATACACTGGCAACATCAAAGCCAAGGAGAAAAAAACACTCAGCTGATAAATGCAGTGTTTTAGTGGCTGCATATATCAATGACTAAAAATACTTACTGTAATTAGCAAGAATAATTCTGTTATAGCATAAACATAAGGTATATTTTGTTACTATGGCGTTGTTATATCTCTTGATAATCACATTTATAAAAATAATAAAAGATAATATAGCAACCATTACGACGTCACATTTCTTTTGCAAATTACGTATTTAGGTTTGCACCCATAACACATGAGTAATCGAGGGCCCTAGATAGAGCAGGGATGAACACTCAAAGCGGCGCACAGGGGGGTAGCGCTACATCTTATTTTAAGTGGTAACTGAACAGAGGTCCCTGTGAAGCACTGTGAAAATTCACCACTTGTCAAAGTGAAAAACATACCATTCAATAGAAGACCTCCCTCCCTTGTCTATCAAAAGAAAATATAAATCAGTAAATTAATGAGAAACTTTGGCAATGAATTTAAACACGTCAGTTAGAAAATTCTTGAAAGTGAACAATTACTTTCACCAGAGCCTGTTTAGTAGCCTCCGGAATTGTTCATTACTAGTCTACAGTCAATAATAATAAGCTAGGGTCAGTTAGCCCTGTGCAAATTATTCAGTATTAATCTTCCCCAATACATATAAAAAGCACTTTCTAGAAGTTGTTTGGACCAGTGCAGGGGCTGAGTTTCAATTCTAAATTAGATATACCAGTCTGATATTCTTTTTTTTAATAACATAGCTCTACCTGAAATTAACTATGGTTGGGAATCAGAGAATAAAAGCTTAAATTTAAGGGTGCACTATCCTCTCAAACAGAGCTACTCCTGTTTACAAAGATATAGCTGTAGAAAACATCTGAAAGAGGGTAATGTGGTTTTGTGTTTGACAAGCAGATTCAATAAATATATAAGTTTTCCTGAGCTTGATATGAAGTTGTGGTAAGGAGTAGATATTCATCTATTTTTCTCTGTGGTTATCGTTTTACCCTTAACATACAGGTTTGTATGTGCTACCACTTTTGAAACCCGGTTTGGGAACTGAAGGCCAGACTTAACATGGTGCGCAACAACAGTAACAGTTACTGTGAGACATATTCTTTTTTAACTTAATTCAGTGGGCACTTTTAAAGAACTTGGAGATCAGATTACAAAGGTGCAATAGTACAATTAAAATCTGACCCTATAGCTGTAAACTAACACGTCTCTTTGCTGACACATGAGGCAGAATTCAATTATCACCTTTCTCAAAGTTGCAGTACTAATAGAAAATAAAAAGAATAAAAAGATACATTTTTGTCACTAAAGGTCAGCAGATGATACTTTGAATACACCAGAAAACAAATGTATATAAAGCCATCACGTAATTTCATAGACAATTCACTGGTTAAAATTTAACTTTTACACAAAGAGTGCATCTAGACTACTTGTTGGGGGTAGGGAAGAAAGACTATTTGAAGAATTTATAAGTAATTCAAAGTATCTATAAAAGAATAAAAGTTTGGGACTATTTGTCCTCGTAGGGTGCAATAGTTACACAGTTATCTTATGCATAAGGTTTGGGGATTTTCTTTGATATTCTTTTCCATTCTGTTTTTATTCCATGCATACACGGGTTTCTTAGATACTCTTTTTTAAGAGGTTGTGGGGGTTTGGGGTCTTCTTTGTTTGTGTTTGGTTTTTTGCGGGTGGGGGGTTTGGGGGTTTTTTTTGGTTGGTTGTTTTCGGGTTTTTTTTTTGGTTAACTGAAAAGCACTGGAACCTTAATCCTCAACCCTTCAGTAAAAGCACCTCATTGCTCTCTGAAGGGCTTGCTTTCAGACTTAAGATTCTTTTATTCTGTCAGTTCCACATTAATTATCAAATCTTATAACTGAAAACTTCAGAAATAATATAAATTTCTTAAAACTTATCTCACACATGAGATTTTAGTAAAGCTGCTGAAAGGTTCTTACTATGCTTTTCATCCATAATTGCTTACTACAAGACCACAAAGTAGTAAGTAGTAACATAAAGTTGAAAGAAATGGATTGATACCCCAATTAATGTACAGCTCCTAATTTACAGTTTCGTGAACTTGACTGAAAATATTGTAAATTTTCTAACAACTGAATGAACTGCTTTTGCTATGCTAAATATTTTGAAAGCGATTTTATACATCTATAGCATTTAATAAGGTTAGGACATGCTAGGTCCACATTTAGCAGATAAAAAAAAATGTAACCCATCAACCGCCACAGTTTAATTCTGGTGTTTCAAGTTTATATCTCTTTCATGTAACATTTGAGCACCCAAGAGAGAAAGTTCCCAAGTCACAGGTTCTAGGATGGTTGGTCATATCATTTGTATGGGTACAAATACTGAAGAGGAACAGAATTACACACACCATTTAGAGTCTGATTCAAAAACAACAGGTCAAGCCTGAATTGAGTGCAGACGATGAGATCCACTCACCTTTTATCTGTTTACCCATTCAACATACTATATGGGAATGAGACTAACCCATACCCACTCTTCATAGAAACAGAACAGCATTTTGTATACTCTAGCATGCTAGAAGCTTTATAAGAAGCTTTAACTAACATAATTGGACTGACACCTACCAATCCTACATCAAATTTCTTAAGCCTCCTACAAAAGGCTGCAACCAGCCTTCAGCTCTCCCACTTGAGAGGCAAAAGGAAGACAGAAAATCACTGTCTTTGGTGGCTTCTCATCAAGAAATGGACTCAAAAGACAGAACTTACACTCTCTAGAAACACAGGAGAAAATTAATGCTTTCTAGGTTTTCTTGCAACCAAACAGATAACCAAGGCTTCTTTATCATATATTTGTGATTGATAATAGCATAATTACCAAAGCCATATTTTTTAAAGATTGAAAATACTTTGCTTCAAAACAGAGAATTTTGTAGACAATTTCCACCAAAGAGCCTATTAGCAAGGTTTTTCTAGAAAGTCTTGAATCTAAACAATTCCTCACATTTAGATAAAAATTTTGTGCCAGACATGCAGACGCAATAACGTGACAAGAAACTCCTGAGGACACAGACACCTTTTATTAACACACCACCTTTGCAAATGCAATCTGTGCATGAAGATACTTAAAGAAACCTTTATCATAAATTTGTATTTTAACCTGAGATACACTTATCTATTACACTGGGAAATGAAAGCTTAAATCTTGGAGACATTCCTGTCATAGCACACTATCCTACACAGGATTTATTAGCTCTGTAGAAAGATTCCAGGACTTGATTCTCAACTGGAAACACCAGCTTTCAAGTGATCTACATTTTTTGGTATCAAGCAACGTATGTGTCTTTAGCAAGCCAATACTACACACTAAGTATTTCCACATATCCTGAGGCTGATGCAAAGCACAAAATCCCAAGAAGGACTCAGAAAATGATATTCAGAAGGACAGCTTGCCTTAGTCCTGCTCATAGCAGCACATCTGTACGATATAGCAAAGTAAAACTTCGGAGCCCCTGACACAAGTGCTATAAGAGTCTGCCAGAAAAAGCTGCTCCCACACTGAAAAAGTACTGTAGGTATAGTAATAGTTATTGCTTTTGTAACGGCTAAACATACCCTCACGGAAGAATGGATAGGTGCTGGCTATTGTATTGATGCAAATAGGCCATTAAGCAGTTGAAAAAATGTTATGAAGCACTTAATTCTACCTCTTTCGGTAGTATTATTCATGGTAAGAAATCAGGTCTTGGACCACAATCAGTGCTCAGCTGGAGGTTGGGGGGAGGAAGGAGTAGAGAGAAGGGGAGGGAGAGCAAGGGAGACCATATTAGCAACTTGGTACCAGCTAACAATAAATCAAACTTACTAGTTACATTTAACACATTTTAGTTTTAAAATAAAAAATAAAAGAGAAGAATGGGCAAGAAACTCTTTATTCACAGATGTTAAGCTCACATAAATTAGAATTAGATACTAAATAAACTGTAGATGAATAAATTATTCCCACAGAATTATTTGCTTTTCTCTTCAGGGAAAGAATAGGCTACAGATTAGAAAATTTTAAACATTTTCCAATTGACTGATATTTGTTAATTTTGTTAGAGAACTTTTCACTCAAAATCTCCACTTGTAGTAGAAATCCCAGTATTGCACATCCCTGGCTTATTGTGCAATCATACATTTGTATGTATGGATTATCTCCTCCCTCCCTTTTAGGGGAGAGCTGGGGAAGCTGCCTGTTTGGGTAGAACAGAATAGTGAAAAGGTTTGTGTAATACCAGGTTGTGAACAGCCTGAATTAACAGAGCAGAAAAATAACAATGTATGTATGATATTGTTCTTAAATTACCTTCCCCTTTTAAAGTGGAAATATGTATATGAATACATATTATGGAAAGGGAAATATATTTATCTGGTCTTAAGACAAAGCTTTGGACTAAATTTAATATGTTATTGTTAAAATATAAATTTTTGGTTTCACTGGAAGACTTTAAATGTTATACTACTGCCAAACCTCGGATTTTGTTGTCTGGAACGGCTAACCGCTTTCTTATGACAAAGGCTTGAAAGATATATCCCTTTAATTTTATTTTTTTTCCTACTTCACGTTCACATGTGTTGAAACTCATTGCTTCTGGAAATGAAGATGCTCTGGTGTCAGCTGTAAAATCTGTATCTCACTTCCTCAGACAAGTGGATATTTATTGACAGGGTGTGAGAGAGAAAGAGAGGAGAGACTGCCTGTCCTGGAGCCAGTAACCTTGGTGAAGATGCAATGTCACAAACACCAAGCCATCATTCTCATAGATGTACAGCATATTATTTAAAGGGAAACAAATATCGGCCACTGAATGTCACTGCAAGGACACATCTTCTGCCTCTTAACTAAACTTATCAGTGCTGTGGTTTAATATGGTACCTTTTTCATCCTCCCCTCAAATTCATCTTACAGAGCAGCTCTTGACACTACCAGAGAGCAGTCAAGACTAAGATTTAGTGACGTTTGCTTCAAACAGATCTAGATTTATTGACATTTGTTGCCTGCTGCTTCTCTCAGTAACTGTGCACAGGATTAATTTTAACCATTTCTTAAGCGCTGAAAAACTGCATACTTAAGGCAAAAAAAAGTTCAGATGCCCAAATTAGTGCTACTTGCAGATTTCCACTTTTAATTAGAGGACCAAAACTTTATTCACAAGACCTTAAACATGTGGGCAAGGTTTTGCTGGAAGTTGGATGAAAAAGGCACACACCAAATCCCTTTTCAAAATGAACACTTTTTCAGTAGGGAGGGGAGGATTTATACCTCAGTGGTTTGGGCAAACACGTGATTAACAACTGTACATGAAAATACTGCAGGAGGAAAAAAGGCTTTATCTTTTAATAACTACTTCAGTAGTGCAATATTGCTTGACTAATTCAGTCTTTATTTATTACTATGACCTGTACCTTATGTTAACTTGATTCTATGAAATTAATACACTCCTTATGCTTCTGGTTTTCTACAAAAAACGTATCTCAGTGGCTGAATAACAGAAATCTGTTTCTACAAGGATACCTAATTATTTTGTTGTTATTATACGCATTGATTAAATCCACATTTTCCAAATCTAGAAGTGACACTGAGAACTCAACTACACAATAATATATATGCTTTAGCTCATATACAGTATAGACACAGCCATTTCTTAATAACACTGAAAAAACCTATATCTGTATTTTAAAAGGATGGATACACGAGTGTACTCTCTCAACTCCCCTAATCTTCAGTAAAAGTATGAATTTGCAGTGTTCTGTAAAAGATTAACTACTAAATGAAAAAGAACTGCTGGATGTACATTTAGAAGTCCAAAAACACCCAAGAGGCATAACTATAATTATTGCTGAGGGAAGCTGTTTAAGACTAAAAATACATTTCCATTAACAATCAAAATTAGTTTTCATTGCGTTTTTCTCAAGCTTTCAGTGAATAACCTTTGATGATAGCATATGATAATGATTCATTAGAAAAAAATTAATTTGTATTTCAGAAGTATGCATATTAAAACAAGAGTCAGAAATCATACCAATGAAAATCAAATGCCAGAAGACGCAGAGGACAATTTGGGTATGAATAATATTCCACAGTAAAAGACTTACCATCAGAGTACATCCTGTACTTGTGCATACAGTTCTACAGAAGAATGATATTAAGATGTATTAATCAAAATAATTTATGCTTAGCTTTACAAGATATAAATCCCTGCAATTTGTGCTATCTACTCAGTGTCAGCCGAAGTGTATTTGGTGGGAGAAGCACCACTGAGTACAGAAGAGCTGTAAAACACATCTGCAGACTACACAGCAGATACACATTAGCTCAAAAGTTGGGTGACAAAACGCAGGTTTTTACAGAATTTCTACATGCCAGGAAAACACACTTTAGTTTATGGGAAAAGGCTACAGTGTATCCTCATAACAGTATAAATCTCCAGAACCCTTGTGATGATATCTAATTTACGTGGCTGTCACTGGAAAATGTGGTATAGTGAATTATACACAATACTAAGCTTAATTATGAACAGTAACCTAGAAATCTTGATTAGAAATCATTTGCTGACTACACTCAGAGTCTGTAAAAACAATGATGAATTTATACAGCACACTGCAATTCCAAATAAATTATTCCTAGAAAATCAAAAGGAAGGTATAGATTATATAAGAAATTATTTCTTAGGATCACTGCCAAATTTTAACTACACTATCAAATACAGAGTAAAAGTACTACAGCAGCAAGTCTGCTTTACATAAAAATAGCTACTTAAGATCCACATCAATTCTTTCCATCTTCAAAAGCAGGTATTTATAAACTATGGGCCAGATCCCAACATGCTCTAGAGAACTACATGTATTTCATTAGCAAACCTATGACAGAAGTTCTCAGACACGTTACCGTTCCCACCTCCACCCACTGTACTATTTCACCCTACTCAAGCTACTTGAATTTAGGTTTTCAGAAGAGTGTTACCCCTGTGGTGGGATCCCTTTCCCAGCATACTTCAGCACCTCTCAGAAGGGCAGGTAAATGTTCAGTACACTTCTAGCTTGGACTGGTTTAAAGCTTCTCATGAAGGGGACCCCAGCTGCAGCCATGTTTGTCAAACCCCAGGGCTTCCACTTTCCTTACTGTAAAAAGGACACGCAGGACTACTACGTAGTCTCAAAAAACTAAATCAGGGAAGGTTTGAAGTTGTCATGTGATCATTAAACGCAGGAAAGCCTATGAAAAGTAATCATTTCTAAAGTCAGCATTGCCTCATCTCGAGTGCACAGCAAATGTAAAGAAAATATGAAATTATGAGATCACTGGCATCTTTTTATATAAGGGAAAATTTCAACATCAATATTGTGAAGCCACTTTCCCCCCCCAGAAGTCCAGTCACTACTAACTTAGTAAGCAAAACCCTTTCTCAGATGAAGAGACCTCCTAAAATGTACTATTTTATTTCAGAGAAAGACCTTACACTTAGATGCAGAAAGAGATTAAATAAATCATGATTACAACAGTAAACATGTAAATTCTGATCAATAAGTACTTGCCTCCCCCTCCCCCCAACACTAACAGCTGCAATAAAGCTTTAAATGTAAAGCTGAGCACAACCAGCCATAAAAGTATGTAAAATAAATGAGGATAACATAATGAGGGAATCCAACATTCATCTCATAAATATAACATAACGACCACAACTAAAATGTCAGAGAATCTAATAAATCAATATGGTAGGACAGAGCTATCTTTACGCTTAGCATACATAAAAATATATTTACATGCAGGCTTTTTTATTTTGTATTTTCTTAAACCAAGGATCAAACCCGGAAAATGATAAGTAACTTAACTCCTTATTCACTTCATCATTCAAAGTTGCATGTTATTTTTGTTTTGGTTTTCTACCCAACTGTAGAGATCACACAAAAGTTTTTTCCTCCTCCATAAAATAACAAACCAAATCACATTATTAATTAGCATATAAAGTTCAATGAAAGTATATGTTCAGCCCTTTAAATGGAGAATTCAGAGATACGGTTTGAAAAAATATCTCCAAGAGCAGGTGGAGAATTTTGTATAAATTCAAAATTTTTAGAAAAGGCAGATGGTTTTAAAAGCAATTCATGACAGCACATATTTTCTTAATAACATCTGAGAATTGATATCCAGTATTTAACTGCAGGACACAGAGGTAGATTTCCTGTGCCACAATACTAAATCTATTTCAGTTGCTATTTTGAAATATTTGGAGTAGTGTGTATGCACAACAGCTACAATAACAAACAGAACATAGTGCACACTCAACAAACACCAGTTTTATTTCAAGCTCTGTCCCTGATGCGATTTGTAACAAGTTTTGAGATCCTTAAAGCTTGTTAGCACTTTAAGGACTAATAAAGCACATAAACCACAAACAGCCCACAACAGCACAAGATATTACAGCACATACTAATCAAAGCCTGTTCGAAGTCTCAGAACTGGATACACTCAGTCTTTTTCATTTCCTTACCATGTTGTTCCACCAACATGTTCCATCCATGACGCCAAGCTGGAAACAAATGTTAGTAATTCTGTTAATAGGCACAAGAAGGCATTAGAACAGCCAATACAAAAACAATGCAGGCCAACGTTTTTCCTCTTGGTTTGCCTACACCACTCAGGGTTTTCAGCATGGAAGCAAAAGCCTTTCCACTTGGCTTGGGGACCAGTCTTAAAATGGTCACTTCTGTTGATTGTCAAGGTTATGTATGATTTGTAGACATACAACATTGTTTTTACTAGAATGGCTGGGCAATCAAATACACACCATGATAGTGTAGCCAATGGCTATTTGTTTTCAATCTCTAATCCACAAGCATTCAAACACATCTCTCTGAAATAAATTATATCCCAGGCAATAAACCAAAGTTTCCATACATTTCTTAAAACCAGGCATCTCAAAAAGCTGAGTAGGGAAGACCACGCTTCCATATTATAGACACTTTCAAAAGTCAGTAAGTAGACATTTAATCTAGACATTAATTATTACGGCCAGAATTAAACATTAAGTCAAACAACTGACTGTCTTTTGCATTACACCCTGAGGGCTCCTCTGCTATAGCATGAGTTCTTTTCCAAGTAACTTCGTGGTTCAGTGTCACTTACTGTTGGAATGTAAAGAGGATTAGCACTGTTAGCCTTTGTGTCTCAGACTAGTTAGTAATACTGTCATCAGATACTTCCACAATTTCCAAACTTGGATATTCTCTTTTCAATACAACTATTAAAAACTTCTCACTAGATTCCACTTTTCTTATTTGTCAGTGTCTCGTTGGGAAGCCTTACAGTGAAACCTTACTCCCATAGTCAGGAAATTCCTTAATTGCTTACTTAAGCTTACTCCTATAGTTAGGAAAAAAATTATTTTCCCCTCTCAGGCAACATTTACTGTTGTTGATCTGAAGAGTTGCAGTAGGTCTTGCCATCTTCTAGACTTCTCTTTACATTGCCTTGCTCATACAGAGACCACAATCAAACTACTTAAACATTTATCAAATTTGCCTTGCAACGAAAACCACTACACAGTTTAAGTAACTGTTCTTGAAATTAGTAAGGGAATCAAATTCACCATCTTGTATCAAAGCATAACACACCAATTTACTTCTGAGGATCATTTATTTCCTAATCAGAAACAACAGAAGCAAGTCAGAGATTTTTCTGTACCACCCTCTATCATATAACATATAGGACTCGTTAAGTGGATCAATGCAATGAAAATAAGGTATGTTCTAAAGCAGCCACCTAACTAAAGGGAAATCTCCTTCATAACAGGGCCACTGCACTCAAAAATAATGACACCGATAATCAAAAATAAGAAACACTGACACCAGACCACTTCAGGAAGGATGTGGAAGAGGTATACCTACAATGATGCCTTGGGACTAACATTTTCAATCAGTTACCGGACTGCTCCCTACACTCATCCATTGCTAATTAGTACTGACATACAAATCAAATATCTTTGCCCAAGCAAATGTAATGCAACTTAATTTTATTTTTAAAATAAGTAACGCAATTACCACAGTAATTGTTCATGTAAAGTTGCTTGCATTGTCTCAACAAAGAACTTTAACAGCCTTTTGTCATCACTAGATTATAAGTAATCATCATAGAAACATATTGGATGATAAAACTGTGTCTTGTCCTGTGTCGCTCAAACCAAATTTCTCTTCTAACGCTTGGGAAAACTGCACTTTTAGAAGACTCCAGTGTCTGAATTTCTGAAAATATTTACTTTATAGTCAGCTATGGTGTGTGGGTGTCAAGGTCTCAGTGTTTTTGAGGTTGCCAGGGGCAGGGATGAGGAGGATCAAGACCCGGGCACTTGACCCAAGCTGGCCAACAGGATTATTTCATACCGTGAACATCACACTCAATATAAATTAGAAATTTTGCTGAGAAGTTCTCTTTCTTCTATGATGGCTGCCACCCTGACAACTTTGTGCCTCAGTGCTGGACCCCTGAGCCCTTCCCTTCCTCCCAAAGCCATTGCACTCGCAGTGTCCGACATTTGCTGTTCACTGCTGGGAGTGCACAGCTTCCCACTGATAGAACTGGCCAAGTATAATACTTGTATATTTTATATTGGTATTGAGATCAATACCGGTTCTTTGGTATTACTAATGATAATTATTCAGTCTTATTCTATTAAATCTGTTTATATTTCAACCCTCAAGTTTCCTTGTTTTTTCCCCCAATTCCCCTTCCTGGGTGGGAGGTGTTATCAGGTGATAAAATAATCGTCTAAACGACAATAAATTGTTGTGGGGTTCTTAAACCACAACAAACTGAAAGCTCAAATCTCAAAGATAGTTTTGACCACTAGCAGAGTTTGCATACAAATTCATAAATGACCTGAATTTCAACTGATCCAGATTCTAAAAGTATTCTCTTTCATTTAACATTGGGTAACATACTTAAACAAACACTGCATACTATAAGCACTTAAAAACATTACTTGTGTCAGTAGATAAACAAGTTTTTGCTATACCTGCTAATAACTTAATTCCCCCATACTTCACCCAATTTATTTTGTTTTGGCTGAGAACAGTGAACACTGTTTCTAATTTCCATGAGAGGAGGCAGAATTCCTTTGAAAAATTTGGTGACTTCATGCAGATTGTTCTCCTTCACATTTTTAATTCAGAGACAAGGATTTATTCTCTTTAGAGCCTCCACCGCTCACATGGCTCAAAACTTTTGGGAAGAGTAATATTACCTGCTTTGTACCAGTAATTTAATGGTAGTGCTGTTTCCAACAACTGTATCTGCATGCTTTAATGTCTTGCAATTTTGGGGGGTGGAAATGCTGTCAACTGTATACCTTAGAATGGAGTGGAAATGCAGAGCTTCACAGTTGATCCACAGTATTGAAGGTACATCTCAACAAGCATACAAGTTACAAGGCACCAGAAATAACAGCACTATCATATGACAAACAAACCTTTAAATGTGTTTAGATCTTAAGTAAACATTTGCAAATTCCTAAGACAGTCTTGTCTATTAGCCAACCCCATCTGGTCTACAGGAACTCTTACTCTCATTCGTACAAAGTTTCAGACTTCACAAAATTCCTGGAATGAGGAATATTTTAGCATTTTAAGTTGTACCAATTAACTAGAAGGTTTTACTAATAATGCCTACGAAATGAGAATTAATGTGCAAACATAACATGAGAAAGTCTAATTTTCAGGAATGAGATAGGTATTTTCAGAAGTGCAAACTCTAGTTTCATTGCCTTGCATTTTGGTGATCTCTCAATGCACACAAACAGCTAAAAACTGTACAAGAACCTATCTAGTTATCAGATCTATTCATAAGGGCAGATCCAGCATGCTGAACGGCAAACGAAAACTACCATTGAAACTGACATCTTTTTTAAAAAAGGAAAAGAAACATGGTATACCATATAGGTACATATAAATAAATAAATAGTCAGAAGAGAAGCATGTAAAATGCTGCAGTTTAAATGATTTTCATATTCCAGGAGTGCCAAAGCATTTATGGGAAACTGGGAAAATGTTCAGCTCTGTTTCCCGTCCATTTTTTCCACAGATAATATGTATAAGTAAAGAGAGAGTTGTATAGGCATAAGTAATCATAGCATATGTTTTATGGTGCCTTAGTAGAAAGTAACACAAAGTCACAACTTTCACACAAAGAGGTACAAGTCCTACAGAATACATATTTATATATCTTGCTCTGTCCATAATTGGTTCTCTAGTACACAGATCAAGTATTGACACAAAATCAGGTAAGCGTACATGAGGTAAGAGCCTGGTACAGAGTTTAACCTTTTACTACACTATACTTTTATATATATATCATTAATATATATTTTCTTAAACACATACACATTCTTCCCCGTTTTTCTCTGTTGTGTATAGTTCTATCCTTTTTTTAACCTTTTCCTTTCAGTGTTTCTCACCTATCTGTTATAATTTGTTTTCCCCATCACCTTAACATCCATAATGAGTTTAGATCAGAGAAGACATGAAAACCTAAAAATAAAAAAAACTAACATCCTAGACAGTGATACCATTGTCGTACATTTTCCAAGGAAAGCCGTGTGACCATTCACCTTCTCTCTGATTCCAAGCAGGTCTGCTTGTATTCCATTAAATGACTGGTGGTATGAATGAAGACACACTTTGGGCATAATCAGATGATACACACAAGGAAGTTCCAGCACAACAAAGAAAAATTAAGATACTGTGCAAGCAGTGTTCAATTCCTTCAGAGAAAACATGTTTTGTTTTTTTTAAAAAAACAAACAAACAAACAAAACCCCCAAACATATATATACGTCTTCATATATAAATATACACAAAGGTATAGACATAGACATATATAAACTACTACAAAATACGTATGCATTTTCTGCAAGAAACATTTACCTGCCATTCCAAATTCTTGCAGTATATTGTTCAGACAAACGCACAGCACAATTTTGAACCAAACTAGTTTGTGTGCCCATTTTTTCCTTGCTCCAGACTTTTTATTAAAAAGTTTCTTATTGCCATGTAATTATATCTAGCCAATAAATGAGAATCATCTAAAGCCCAAATTGACTGGAGGAACCCTGCCTAACAAGAACAGTAGGTTCGGCTTCAGACTGACCAATGTGTAAGGCACGGCTATTCTGACCAAATAATTTTCTAACAGGCATATCTGCTGCTTTCATTAATCTACGCTTTTGGGTACACTTTCTGGTTTTCAGCAGTCATACTACAAAAGGTGGGTTACTTAAGAAACAATTAGGTGCGTATACAAAACAATTTGCAGGCAGTCTTACTCTTTCAGCTTCCTAAGTGAAGTGCCTTTCAAGGCTGATTTATAACACTGTCGTCTTCAGAAGGCAAAATAATTAATAGGAGCATGGACTTCTAATTTCAGTGACTTCCAGAGAAAGTGGATTTCATTTGATTTATGATGGCCGGTGACTTTGCATTTTATCAGTTCATTCACTCATTATTTATGCTGATGACCAATTTCAATGGGTCGCTATCATCTAACTCGCTACTAATCAAAGAGAATTAGGGTTCACTGCATTATTTAGAAGCTACTAATTTATCTTCAGAACAAGTATCAAGAATAGTTTGGGGCCTTCTACACTAAAAAGAAGCACAGCTGGCAAAGTCACAGCATTTGCTCGGTATTACAAATGAATGTCGTAGGGGCTAGCTGCAAGAACTATTACTTTTTACAGAAGTTTTAAAATGGGCCAGACTGCACAGACAGAAAATAAATATGAAACATTGAAACAATAAAATGAAACACTTTCCGTCTGACCTCCTATGTCAAAATATTTTAAATATGTGTTTTCCATTCCCTCTGCAAGCAATTCGAAGACGCTTTATTTAAAAAATTCTCTTTCTCTCTGCTAACTAAATGGAAACCCTTGCACCAAAACAATCCTAGTTGGCATATTTCTCATTTTAAAACCATTTGAATGTATTCTAGACACAAGAAAATAGATCAGACAAACTTAAACATACAAAAATGGAGTTTTATCAGCAAGTAATAATACCAAATCACACTCAACCATTCGGAACGAAAAAATCCCTCCATAAGAAAGGGAAAAAAGAAAAATTAGTTGTCTATTTCACTCTTGGGGAACAGAGCGCACAAAGCCCATTTCAATATTTTTACACCTCTGCAATTTGACACGCATTTATCCTCCGACTTCCTGGGGGCCTCCTATAGACCCCACCTCATATGAGTTGCTTCAGACCAGACTTTGATCTTCTGGTGTAGGTGCACCACGACCTTTCTCAAACTCTGGTGAAGTACGCAGCCAGCAACTTACCAGAATGGCACTGCCACATACCAGGTAATAGTTTCGGACCTGCTCCTAACAGGGCAATAGTCTCTGCTGTGCTTTAATCCAAGTTTTAAATGCTAAGCCTGGGTGGGGAAAAAGAAATACAACATTGAACACAGAAGGATACAGAACACAATGATTCCTTGGGCCCTCCATGCATGCTTGTGGCAGTCTACCTGAAAACATCACGCATTCCTCCTTAAACCGACCTGAAGTTTAAACGTGCAAAATCAAAGATTCCCAGGGCTTCCCGCTACCCCCAATATCCCCAGGGCAAGAAGAAAAACTGTCACCTTTCAAGCTCAGAGGAGTGCACCAACCCCTCAGTGTTCTTCACTACTATTACTCTCTCCCGACGTGCAGGTGTGGCCTCAAAAGATGGGAAACGATGAGCCTTCAGAAGAAGTTCACGCTTTTCCCACTTCTGTGTATTAAGGCATGCGGAACAGCCCCGAGCTGCTGCCGCCCCTGCCCGCCCGGAGTGGCCCTGCCGCCGCCTTTTCCCGCCGGCCGGTGAGTTACCTCAGTGCTGCCGGCAGCTGCCCTGAGGCAGACGGAGGCCTAGGGCCGGACGGCCGCCATTAGCACGACCCGCCCCGGGCCTGCACCGGCCCCGGCTGCCCTCAGGGGAACCGCCCGCCCGGGGCTGGCGGTGGCAGCTGAAATAAACCCAGAACCCAAAAATGCCCCTGTGGGCACCGCTTCTCACCCCGCTGCTGCTGCACCTGCCTCAGGTAGGCACGGGTTTATCGAGGGCTCCCAAGGGGTATTCCATCGAGGGCTCCCGAGGGGTATTCCGCGTCTTCCCAAAGAAAGTGGCAGTCAGAGTGAAAAGCAAACCATCTCCGAAAAAATACCACACACTTTCAATGCAGTATTTCAAAAATACGTCTTTTACATGCATTTAAAAGACTGCCCTCCCATTTACAGAAGCAAGCTGTTTAACAGTAATTGCTCTAGACTTTTTAATTACATTTTTAAATATAAGCGTTCATTTCTGGAGCACCCCCACACCATCTAAAATCGGGGGGGTTATTTCAAGCAGGTACATGCGCCCCACTGCGTGCAAAGAGTGGTTCCCATATACGTTCTCCGATAGTCTGAGGTCAACCCACTGGGACATTAAAGTT
>NW_009649180.1:1231403-1232633 GCF_000708025.1 Charadrius vociferus
AAGTCTACCAGGTTTTATTGGATGAAACTGGTATTTTTGTTGCCAAACAATAATTACAAACTGATTGAAATTACTAAGTAGCCATTCAGATTAGTGTTCATCAGAGTTTTGTTCACATAAACACAACATGCTCATCATACTAATGATCTGAAATAAAACCCATGACTTGGCATAGTTTTCTGCACCATAACACAATTTACATTTCATTGCTAGTAAAATCAAGCTGAAACACTGCAAACCAGTTCATCTTTACACTGCTTGCATTTTCTTTGCTGTTAATAAGCATTAAAAGGATTTTTCTCCAATAAGCATTCACACGTAACTTACCAAAATTCAGTCACTTCTGTTACAAAAAATTGTCTGTACACTAAAATGTCCTACGATTATTCAAATGTCTGCATTTTTATCAGTAGGGATATAATCTCTATTTTCTACTAACAAATGCATTTTTACAAAAAAAAAAAAGGATATACATCAATGAAATCTATAAATAGGCCCTTTTTTTTTAAAACAGAAGTTAGAAAAAGGTAAATCTTCAGTCTGATTACAGCACACCAAATCCTTAAAACATAATCTTATGAAAAACCTTCTTGTGTATACACTTCTCCTTGCAGGACACAGAGAGGAGGATTTCTTTGTTCGGTTGTTTATTTTCCAATTTTCAACTTGCAGATGAAATTCACAAATCTTCCAGGACATATAAAACTGCTTATAGACTTCAGAAACCTATTTATATAGCCAGCACTACACTAACATTCAGACTGGATGAAAAAAGCCTTAATCTATAGTAATTAGTTGATATAGTGGATACTAGTACCAGTGTGAAAATGGCAGAACAGTAAAAGTTCAGGATCTTTGTAGCATTTGCATCATGTGCTTATAACATAAAATAAGTTTAATTAATCTGCCACAAATATTGAGCAAGCGAAGTCTCCTGAATCTCTCATTTGGACAGACAATATAAAAAGGTAATTTACAATTTATGAAAAAACAGAGTGAAATTCTCAAGTAGACCAATTTAATAGGTCACATGAACCTAAAAAAATGCCCACACTAGTTTTCCAAGAAACTAAATTCCTTAATGCACAGACAACAACAGCGCAAGACAAAGGCGTGAGAAATGGCCCAGGTACTGGGTAAAACAAAGAGAGAATATTTTCCGTGCTGAACAAATCTATGATAACTACATGAATATGTCCACTAAGTCCAAGAACTGAACTGCATATCATT
>NW_009649180.1:1232686-1293377 GCF_000708025.1 Charadrius vociferus
AGCAAAATCCACGAGCATTTGCAAAGCCCTTAGTCCAGGGGGAAAGATCTTTATTAGCCTGGAATTGCCATACATACTTTCCCTGTGTCTCCAAGACCACATCTTAATGAAGTAGAGGGTCCATTCACAAACCATAACTGGATTCATCTCAGCAAAACCAACAAGTTTTATACCAGCCAACAAATTTTGTAGGGATTCTGTAAAGGGATATGCTTCAAGACTGAAATCCATCTCTTACCTTTGCATGGTAGTATAATCTCCAAACTCAGTACGGGTCTCCCTTACAAATACACATCTGGAGTTATTGTTTGCAACCAATCATAAAACTCCCAGTTAATAAAAAAAAAAAAAAAAAAGGCAGTTAGAAAAGTCTTAAAGAAGGGGGTGCAGCGGGGAGGAAAGTGTCCACAAAAGAAATAAAAAAGGTGCTTCACAAAGGAAGTTTCCCTCCCCCCCTCAAATCTGGCAAATTCTTAGAATAAATAAAAACAACTGTGGCCTGATTTAGATTTTTTTAAAACTTTTTTTAGTAATCATACATTTATCAATGCTATGAATTAGCACTGAAACTTTTCTTTTTATATTTTTCCTCTCTAAATAGCTAGAGACATTTTGCATTCCCAACAACGGAACAAATAGATTTTTAGACTCCAATACGACCTCTTCAAGCAAGCAGCTGTAAAACTTCCATTGTTCATAAAATCCTGCATATGTACATCCCCAAGTCCCCCCTTCCATTCAATATATATGAAAATGCAATTTACTGTACGTCAAATGAAAAATGCAGTTTTCAAATGCATGACAACAGGTGCTAGTTAAATGATCAGACACTATTTGTTACCTAGTCTCTTACTCTCATTTGCAGCATGATAAATTGCATTTTAGCAGAGTACTGCGATCTAAGGGGTCTTGACATGCTTTTATTGATTTGCATAGGTTATATGCATGTATTCCTGTTTGTAGGCAAATAGTGCCACAAGTAAATTCAAGTCACTGTGCCTCTGTTTCAAGAAAATTGCAGTCATCACAGGGGAGCCAAGATGGAGTGAGGTTGGGTAAAAGAGACACACGCAGCCCATTGGAATCTTAGAACCTCTATTAAGATTTATAGGCTGCAGGATTCTTTTGGGCTTCAACATTATTCTTAGTAAACCCTTTCTGTCTTCAGTTGTTTATAAAAACTGGCAGCTTTAGCAAAGACAGAAGCTTATGTTGTAGGTAGCACAATTTAACATAATAGTGATAGCCTGTCCTCCAAATATCCTGATACTGATTTTGAAAGAGAAACAGTGCATATCCTCGATTCCCTTTACCATAATTTGAAAGGTTTTCTTATTACTAAACAGTAATCTTCTCGCCTGCATTTACACAATACTTTGTGGCCTCTATTAGTTAAGGTTAGTTAATATATCTGTCCTCTTTTACCTCTTCTCAAGTCAGACAGTATCATTATTCTCCTCTTTACAAAAAGAAAAGAATCCTGCATAGAAATTTTAGATACCTTCCCTACGGGGTAAAAATAACAGCTCTAGAATTAGGAATTGAAACTTCCACGCTAGTGCTTTCATCAGGCTGGGAAAGACGTGATCCACTGTCACTGCAATTTGCACATAATTCCCCTAGTTTAGTATCAGCGCAGGCACACATGCCAGCACTCACCCCATTAACTAAAGAGAAAGCTGCTGGAACATACACAATACCCACATGAAGGAAGATTATCTCTACGCATGCACACACATCGTTTTGTATCACAAATGATGGAGCTGGCATGCAATGTTCAGACTGGTGTCAACCTATACAGGCTACTGATCCAATCATTTCCTTGTAAATTTGCACATTACTGATAAAGGTTCAGGCTACTGGGGGAACCGTTAATCTATCAGTAAAAGGATTTAGACTTGACAGGCATACTTACACCTCCGAGTATTCAAGGAGCTCTTATTTGTATGTTATTTCAGTACTTAAAATTTATTGAAGAACTGTTTCAGTGTGGTAGTTTGGTATTAACTTTGATGGAATTCAAGAATTGTATTCTTGTCTCTGTATCACAAACCCTAAAGCCAATCAAAAGCAATCTAATCATAAATTTAAGCTCCAGAAAACAAATACACAACAAATATAAGGAAAAACATTATGGGATAGAATTAGGGCAATACACAATGCAATATCTCAGAAAACATCCTAATTTGACATAGACACTTCCATTCATGTGTAACTAATAAATTCTAACTAAAACTACTGCATGTGGGCCCCACGTAACATCTAAAATAATTATCAATTTTACTTCCCTACAGGTTTCTCAGTTTATGAAGATTCTATTGTATGTTTCTCAACAAAGAATGAACTACAGACTGTGTTTATGGAGACTATAAAATTGAATGGATCAGCAGATCGAGATGCATTCTGAAAACATTTTTGCTAACTGTCCACCCAGCATATGTTTCCAAACAGTTTAGCAGACGAAAACGATGTACTGACTGAGGCTGAGAGGCACAATGTGGTAAGAGCTATATCTGATTTACACTGAAATTAGGTACTCATTATTGACTATAAAGCGTGGCTTTTTTAAGAGTAAGTCTACTTGGAAAAGCAATCATGAATAAAGCAACATTGCTAAATATCCTTTTAAGTTGTACACAGAAATCTCTCCCCTTTGGAACATCTGTAACAGACAAATGACTATTCCACAAATTCATATCTTCAATATTACATGACTTTGCAGAAGTAGTATTTAGATAGTTCTGCCTAAGAGGTTCACAGTGTACTTTGAGGAAGACTTACAGGCCCACTACCTTCAGCTTCAGCTGCTTGTTCATGCCTCCATGCTAACCCTTCGATTGGAACAACTGCTTGTGGAGTGGCATGATAAGCAGCAACAGGGAAATGAGTGGACTCAGAATCCTTTTTTTCTTAGATCGTTTTTGACATGGGTCAGTTTTCTGATCTGGTCCACCATTCAGGCCCAACTATAATGAGAATGAAACAACTGAAGTGTCCTATGGTCAATGGAAGTGTAGGAACAAATGGTAAGGACTATGTAAGGTGGCACTGATCATCAGATTACTGCTTGTTAATTTACAGTCTCAGTCAAAACAAACAGAAATATTTCATGCAGAATAAAAAGCTTAAAAGTGCAGCTGTGAAACAGGAGAAAAACAATGAGCAAAGGAGGATGGGAGAGCAAAAGTAAATTACACAACACCGCAACGATAGGTCACTGTTAAATCTTGTATGCACTATGTATCAGAAAATTTTCAAAAGGAAATTTGAAGAGGTACAAATGAAATGGCTTGCTAGATGCTTTTGGAAAAGCACAAGAGGCAGCACAGCAGAAAGAAATACATTCCATCTTTAAAACATTTTGTGTAAAAATATACTCATTCAGTACTACATATATAAATGTACATATATGGATGCATTTTTTCAGAGGAGACCTTGTGAAAATGAAGGTCCAGCCATTTTTACCTGTATATTTGACTTTAAATTTCATTTAGAGTATTAACATTTAAAGGCAGGGGAATCACAGGAATGTCTAAGCAGAGCTGACCCCCACAATCAGACACTCACCATGAATGACAGGATAAATGATTTGCAAAACATCGGAACAAAAATTCTGTCAATTGGCCCAATAATATTCAAAACCTACTTAAAGCAAATTTATTAGCCTGAGACACTGCAGTTCAGTTCCTTCAAGTCATTTAGTTTGAGAGAGACAGCAAGAATATCTGCGTTGTCCTGAATGAATTCTTGCCTCCTGGCTTTTAACCACGAAACCCTTCTTTACTTAAGTCTCCCAAAACGGTACACAAAACAAAAAATAATCTTGCGTATTACCACTGTCAGTGAATAGTATATATTCAGTATATCGGTAATGCCTCTACTTAGCCCATTGGGTGCTTTCTCTAGCCCCAGGTTCGCATTCATGTGCAGCCTATAACAACAGACCTATGTTCTCAACTTGCCAAAGGTTTTGGTTATTAAAGCAAACTTTTAGAAATAGGTCATATTTCAAAACCCATGATACTTTACTCAGGTCACTGACACAGGCTGGTATTCAAGAAGAATATCCACCAGCCCCCAAGCCTACAAGCATTCCTTCTCTCCAGATATAAAAGATCGGTTTGTATGTCGTTCCCAGCCAGGAGGCTGAAAATATGCTGGCAGAGTAGTGGCCGCAAGCACAGCGCACTACTGCAGTGAAAGTCTCTTCTTGGAAAAGCAATTAAGCACAACAACTGGCATAGCCCAGCAATCTGACTAGGTAATAATGGTTACTTGAAATCAAAGCAAAGAAAGGTATAATATTAACAGGGACACTAGCTGATCTCTCTTTCATGATAAAAATCTTCAGGCTAACAAGAATCTATGATAGCTGTTTCATAACTACGAAATCAACCCCTGTGTACCTTGCAAAAGACGAATGAAGTTTGCAAAATAAAAACATGGGAGGGGTGTGGGGGGTAATTAAAGCAGGTTTAGAACTTCTAATATTGCAAAATTCAAAAGTCTGCAGAACCAAAAAGGGCTCTTGGGATTTCTTGCTAAAGACCTTGCCTCTGGTACAAATCACCTATTTGTGTTAACTGCAGAAAAGATATGAAAGATTGTTCATTTTCTCCCTAATGAGAGGAATTTAACATGGTTGGCATAACATTCCATAATAATATTTCCATGCAACATCTTCACTAACACTTCAAAAGCCATCAAAAATTTAACAAAGAAAATTATAATTAATATTACAAAACATGGAGATGAACAAATTAGAGTAAGTGGCACTATCAAGTTATTGTTTTTCTCCCTCTCTCCTTCTACTCTGCAGAGAGATAATTAGGATTGCTTGACTTACTATTAATTTACATTAAAGAGGATCATTTCCATTCTGGGACACATCCATAGAGGGGAAGTATGCCTTTACACAGAGAAACATATGACTGATCACTGTATCACCTCTCATGGTTCCGCTACTTCAAAATCATGTTTTCCCATATTTTTGCTCTCTTCTAAGCTTGTTTCAAGGTCATCTTCCTGCACCTTTCACTTAAGCTGTAGTTCTGTAAACAAATTTCTATACTTGCATAAATTCACACATGTGAATAGTTTGAACACGCTTATTGTGCAAGGCTAAGCACCCTTCAGAAAATTCCCAGGAACCTAGCAGGAACTTCAGGAGCAGTGGGGATGCCTAGCTTGTGCAAAGACACAGGAAAACCTTTAAGCACCACTTTGTTTATAAGAGCACATCTATTGCTGTGAAAGGCTGCACTCATTTTTGCATAAATGACTAGTAATTAATGTGAACTAGGACATAAAAAAAAACTTAAGAATAAGCATTTTATAGATGTAGATGACCACCACAAAAGCAGCTCTCCATCATGAAAAGAATACTGTTAGGTACTTGTAAAAGTAGACTTAAAAGATACCTTAATGTAACGGTTCATCATTGCAGAAGGAAGCATAAAAGAGATCAGAAGAACATTTAAAAGGTGTGGTAAAGAAAATGCACTCCTACAAACCTTTTGGACATCAGGATTTAAAAACCGATGCAGAGATATACATTGCAATTAACATCCAATACTGAAAATTTAAGAAATTCCTGGAAATATGACAATACATAAGGGAATTCTCTCACACGAACAGAAAAGCAACAAATTAGCATTAGCACTTAAACCATCAAAAAGGTTAATTCCACAGATCAAATGGATTTTCAGGGCATTGTTTGCATATTCAGTCCTTTATATTGGGAAACTAAAGGCACTCGGAGAGGAAAGAAAGTAGCCAGGTCAAACCATACGTGCAAGCTCATGAGGTGAACATGCTATCACCATGCATAAACAAGAAATCTAACTGCATTTTAGTAGCCCTCCATCTAAACCCTAATCCCTCTGGAAAAAGTGTGTTCAGCAGTATTATAGTACACACACTTTGTTTGTGCTTATTAAATAAAAAGAAAGGATCACCTTCAACCATATTAATGATGGACTGGTGGATGAAGGATGTCTGCGAAAATTCACAACATCTGTTTGCTCCACTCTCTTCTCAGCGTGCTGCACCTATTCCTCATGCTTAATGATGCTCATCCACTCTGCAAGTTTTACGAACAAATGTGTGTTTAGCCACATTCATCATTCTGAATGAGCGTTCTTGATGAAGCATCCACTGGCCTGTTTCGCTCTTTCTGCTACACTTTAACAAATGACAACTGCTCTACGTATTTTTCATTTGTTAAAAATAAAAAGCTAAGTGAAGAATAGGCCCAGCAAATTTTTCTTTTACTCCTCTGGTAACTTTACTAGAAAATGGAATACTACATGCATTTAAACTGTGTACAAGTTCACATGCACAAATCTAAATGGTGCGTACAGATGTACGGTATTTTCAAAACACTACACAGCAGAATGCAGTGTTTCAACAGCATATCAGAAAAACATTCTATCCCATACCAACAGAAGTAGTTCAATCTTCCCCTGAAAGTGATGTATTATGTCTCACTACGATCAGCTAGGGGACTGATTCTGTGATGTATACAATGCCTTGACACGAGACACTCAGCATCTTTTGGAACCAGGCCAGCAATACATCACAGTGGACATCTGCCTTCCATTTTCCAGCTTTCTTCCTTTAAAGCACACCAGTATTTAAAGGAAAATACATGTTTCTCAGGAAATGGGCATGCTGTTAATGCCATCCTAGGAATGAATTCAACTGTGAATAACAATGCATGTCAAATCCATGATATTTTTATCAATTAGAAAAATGGACTATAAAGAATATTAGCGAGCAATCAGAACCAAAGAATCAAATCTAATACAAAGAAAGTGCTCAGAAAATTGTGTTTAACACCTTCAGAGGTTCTCTTTCAGAATTTAGAGCAACTCACAATTTTCATTTGAGTTAGTGCACAGAAAAATTAAAATGTTCATCAAATACTGATTTTCCTAAATATGTCTTTATGAGATTATTGATGCAGTATACAGTGGAACATTCTCACGCTTGTCTTCTGATAGTATTTTCTATGTTTCCAAAAACTATACAGATTAAATGAGTTTTTTGTGAAGGCATTCTACCACTGCTTAATGGTATTTCTGTGCTTTACTGATTGGGCCCTCGCGAGCCCCTTCTGGCCTGTATTGGTTCTCTGGGTTCATCTGTATTAGCTATACCCAGATGGCCAGTGCACTGGATGAAGCATGTTACATTCTAAAATATGAATTAGCTTTGTTATGAAAAATGTTTATTGCAAGACAGGCATCTAAGATAAAGGCAAGTATTGTGGTTCTTGTTTTCATCTCATCCTTTTAGTAAACAGGTTAGGGAAAAAAGTGGATCTTGTAAAGGGTTCTTACAAAGTTTGCCACGGGTTACGTTCCTTCTGAGAAGCCCTACAACAACTTACCTTAAGTAATGGACTTTGTGATAGTTCACAATGAAGTAATTATGGACCAAAAGAAGTGAAGGAGGAAGTTTTAACTTATATTCCATAAGAAAAACCCTGTTTATAACAAAAAAATCCTAAAATCATTATGTCCAGGCCAAAAAAAAAGACATGACAATTCAATAAGAAGTTACAATTCAGGAAGTAGTAGGACCCAGAATCAAACATACAGAAATTCTCAGACATTGAAACCGTTTTAAAAAAACTGTACTTCATATGAACTTTTAAAGCCAACCAACACAAATAATAATCCAAGTAATTTCTTGCTAAAGCAGATAAAAATTCTCCATTGAAACCTCTTTCTTTAAATCAATTAATGCTGGCGTGTACTAATAAGATCACCAAGAACAGCATTCCTCGTAACAAAAATAGTCTTTAACTTATATGTTAAATTATACCAATTCCTTAAACTTAGAGACTGGCTAACGTTCAACTAAACAATGAGTGAAGTTGACTAATTATCAGAATTCAGACTTCTCCTCCAACCTGGGAGTGATAGCGTAGCATTATGGTGACATGTGAAAGTAAATTGGTCAGAGGAATGCTGATTTGTCCTGTTCCTGGACTCTACACATAACTTAGAAGGCATCAAAACATCAATATTACCAATATTTTAAAGTAAAAATTAGTATCAGTTCCCTTCAACCTTATCTGAAGCCATTAAGTCAAAAATATTGACTGGCAAACTTACTGCAAAGCAGCATTTGTTGGTTAAGTTACATTCTGTAACAAAAATGCATGAAATTATGGAACACAGATGAAAACATACTCAAATTAAAAAAAAATTCAATAATCAATTTTTTGCCAAAGTTTAATAAGAACTTCCTGTGGTGTCTCAACACAGAAAAAGAAGAGCAGAGGAGAGAACTATACAGTAAGTCAAATGAAATACATTAAAATGGAATCACTAAAATTTAATAGAAATTGCAACAAATGTCTATTCAGGCTCCTCTGAGGTATAAGTACTCAAGGAATACATTATTATGCTTAACAGAAAATTGTCCATGACAAATTTTTAGGCTATACAGAAAATATTCCTCTTCAGACACCTACAATGAACACTGCAAAAGAACTGATAGCAGCTGCGTATTTTTGTTATAAAAAGAAATTTGTAATTATAATAAAATATACAAATTACTAATTCCTTAAAAAAAAAAGAGTGCCTCTGATCATCATATTTCAGAAATTAGGTCCCACAGAGAATTTAATATAAAAAAATTAATTTACATTTTTTGCTACAAATGTTTTTTCTCTACTGTTAAACAGATCTGTATCTGAAAATAGAAGAAAGGATTTATGCAAAAATAACCTCGAGGGGATCATTACAGAAACACAAAAAGTAATTTTCTACTAGGATTGTAAAATGTATTTGCAATAGATGTTTAAAAATATGGCTACAAAACACATAAAACATACAAATGAATGGGATTTAATACAACTGCAATAATTTCAATGGTATCCTTATTTAAGTGACAGACTGATTAAAGCACAAAGCATAGTTTCCAAGGGGGCAGAGGGGGAGGGCAACGACCTTTTGCTAATTTAAAATTAGAGAGATATCAAAATTGATACATGTATTTTGTACTATGTAGATACATAGCCATCACATTCATTCTCATGACTTACGTATGCATATAGATAGTTTATTAGACTCCCTGAAATAAATCTATAGACATAATTAATTCATTTGACAGAAGGAAGGGATATTGAAAGCAACAAGTACCGTTCCGTACCTCTATAAACAAGAGAAACTGAAAACCAGGATGATAGTGCTCTTACTCATGCAGAATAGCAGCGAGTGCTGTGAGCGCTCATTCCCACTAGAATTAAAGAGCAGCAGTCTACTTTTGCAAGTGGTCCCAACAAGTCCACAAATGTCAGTGCGCCCTTCTATGACTGGCAAGGGAGGCTACAGAACTTGTAAGGCAGGTACAGTCTAAGACATACGTTAACTCAAACTGTACAATAGGTCTCAAGAAACACATCACAGTACTTTTGAGAAAATCAGAGCACAAATAACCCGTAGATTACTGCAAATTACTCTGACAAAAATAAGTCCAAGCATATCTGACAGTAAAATTACACTCTCCTCAACAACAGTTTCCTTTAGGTAATCCCCCTTTCTCTCCCCATCCCGAATGTTAAATTGTCTCTTAGCTTTATAACAAGTCAAGGCTAAAAGCTGCACACTGGCAGTAAAGCACTTCTTTTCATCTTACATAAATTTTATTTCTTCTCAGTAGCATCAAGTGGGGTATATTTTATGAAAATTATGAAAAGCATCACAAAGAAACAAAATGTAAATGATGCAACAATTCAAAGCATCTGAAGGTCACCGTTTCTGCTATCTGCAAGAACATTGTGCAATTTCTTCCTCTATTGCAGGTTGAGTTTATGCTTTTCCATTGAACAACAATGCCTGTGAGCGATGTGAGTTATACTTCATTTTTTCCTCGAGCAAGCAAAAGGGTTAATATATTTTAGATTGTTACAAATAAGATGATCTCAGGTGAAAACAACGCTAAGTCACTCATGAAATATTAAAGATCAGCACCTAGGACAAGATTTAAGTTCTTCGACAAAGATCTTGTCTTAAGCCTTGCCTTAATTTTCCTATGGACTGAATCAGAGGTTCTATACAAGTATTATCTCTGTTTTTTCTCCTCCAATGTATGATCTTATCCAGCAATGAGGCAGCTTATTTATTTATCTACAGAATCAATCTGACACATAGTAATCTTCCACACAGAAATCACAGAAATGTGAATGGGGACAGGATATGGAAAAGCAGAAGGGGGAAGAACTGCTGAGAGAGGATATTCATGACATCTTTAACATACACTTCAAAAAACAGTTTATATATCCAAATAACTAATTCTGATGTTTTCCACTGGGGACAATTCCATATCTTAAAACATATCCTTTAAACTTTTCTCCTCCTTATAGCCAGCTACAATTTTAGTCCAAACGTTGCTCTTCATTTTTTTTCTTTATGCTTTTAAATAGTTCCTCCCTTGTATTTGTAACTGCGTTTCCCCTCTTTCTCCATGTACCCTCAAACACACTTAAGCTCTCTTCTTTCCAGAAATACATGTCACGAACCAAGTAAATACTGTGGATGTGTATAGCTTCGTGACATAGAAAAAAAAATAATTAACTGCTTTGCCTGTATGTGGTTCCCAAAATTTCACTGTTCATGCCAGGTTAAATCTAATTTGATGTCCCTTACCAATCATTAGGTACAATTCTCCCCATAACTGCTTTCTAGCTTCTTACCTCTATATCGAGACTGACTGTGCTGGGGAGACTATTTAGGGGCCCTCTCTCTGATATGACAGCTGAAATTTCACCACGTGAAGATCTTCTGGTTTTTCCCAGTCTCATTTTAATCCCTACCAACCTCTATGTGTCATTTCCCTACCTCCAGAAGTGACCAGGATTCCTCCAGTTTTGTATCTTATAAACAGTTAGTGTGCTCCTTCCACACCAAGGCGTACAGGTAGCTTTGTCAAAGGCTCCCAGACATACTGAAGAATCTGGACCAATTCCATTTATTTACAACTGTGAAAAAGTAATAAATAAAATAAAATAAAGAAAGCTTTGGTACTGGGATTTGGTAGTGGGATAGTAAAACACTCATAACAGGAGGATATATAGCAAATTAGTTTTGGCTGGTTCAGACTATACAAAAGCGGACCTATAAAACAGTTCAGAAACTCTGAGGCTCGGAGATCAAGTGTTTTGTCCTAATGACAACAGGCAACCCTGGCTTTATGGGAAGGGTTTTCCATTCAGTATTGGGCGTTTTCCTCCTTACGCTCATGAGTTCCCCACTGATCTGAAGAAATGTTGAAACTACAAATGCATGCTGTTAAGAAATGCACTTTTTATGTAGCAAGTGCCAAATTAAGACCGTCCTGTGCAACTTTAATGCAGTCTCCTAGTATGTATTCAATATACTGCAATAACACAATCACATTTACTTCTGATATTACTCAATTCTCTACATAATACCCTGCCAACTAAGAAGATGAGATGAGAGGACAGCCATGTAGATGAAGAACCACTGTACTAGGGGAGAATGGGGACCAGCTGAGCAAAGAGGACACAATAAACAGCCAGGATGGGGTAAAGATCCTGGGGGTAACTTACCCTAGGACCTGGCAGGCCCCAAACAAAAGTGCAAGAAAAGTTGGGTATGTAAGGGAAACAACGAAAGAGATCTCACATCTGACAACCAAAATGTCTGGGCAAAGATGAAAACCAAAGAAGTCTGAGAATATGCCAGAGAAGATTTGGATGCCTGTTCTTCCCAAAGGTTTTGATCCCAGGAGGATACGCAGGGGAACATGACCACGTTTTCAGATAGGCTGCCTGTCAGATTCCCTAATCACATCTGAAAAAAACCCCAAAACGCTGAGATCTGAGTGGCATGTGATAACAGAACATGTGGTCCAGGAAATAAAAAGAAGTGAAAATGGAGGCCAAAACTGATCAGCAGTATGATGTTACCTTGCTTGTTGCCCATGAACCACCTGATGCTCAGCAGCAACACTGAAAAATTGCATTCCACAAGGGGTCTACCTGCTCCATCCAGTTTAACAACTAAATAAAAGATAGATAACAGCAAGTTTCTAAGGGCAAGATAAAACCAAGGGTACTAGGTCTTTTGGGGTTAGGTGAAGATAAAGGTGCTCTTAATACTCATTTTGTTGTTGATACATAGTCATAAAACAACATCCATAAAAAGAATCCCACTATCAAACTCTAAACGTAGGTGTTATTTTTCCGTTACTCCAGACTTGCCTTACCTAAGCACAACATTTGGCAGGACACCCTAACAGCCTCTGGCACTTGACAAGAGAGGATGAAAAAGATGCAGAATAATGTCAGCTTGAATCACTATCTGTTCACACAAACATATTTCCAACAGTATATATTAAAATGGCATAAATATTATCATTGATTGCCATGCCACATTCTTGGATGAGAAACTTAGTAACTTCTTTTCTTGTGTTATTTGGAAACAAACAAACAAAATTTCCAATGTGATTAACTCAAGTTAATCTTGAGACAGTATAGTCAGATCCAAATCTTACAATGCTTTCAAATTATGTAGCAGTTTACCACTCAGCTTGGTATCATTGGCAAACTTGCTGAGGGTGCACTCAATGCCACTATGTCATTGATGAAGATGTTTAACAGTACTGGCCCAGTATGGACCCCTGAAGGACACCACTTGTCACTGATCTCTAACTGGACATTGAGCTGTTGACCGCTACCCTCTGGATGCAACCATCCAACCAATTTCTCATCCACGAAACAGTGGACCCATCAAATCCATAACGTTCCAATTTAGAGAGAAGGCTGTAAATACTCACAATTCTTACTACACTGTGATGTCTAAAAAAAAAAGTTCTTCAATAATGTTGTGCTCACTAGTAGCATTCAGAGAAACTTTTTTTTCATCTAGTTTTATTGCACAACCCTATTTAAAAAAAAAGTCACATGAATCTATACTGACACATATAAATATTTCACACTGACTAATAAAAGGTTGACATATAAAGAATAAATACTGCGTGTGCTAGAACCAGCCTCTACTTTAGACACACCTGAATTCACATCTTTTAAATAGGACATGTCAGCACTGTGTATCCTTACAAAATCAGACAGACCACACACCTGTCATTGACTTGACTGGGCAAGAGACATGACTGGTGCTCAGAACTCCAGCCAGAAATGCAATTATCTGGCAGCAAGAAAATTACACTCAAAGAATGAAGTTTAGCAGAGACATTCTTCCATTGTTGGTCTGCCTCTTATAAAGAGCCATTTTATTAGTTTGAAGTGATAAAGCAAGTTTAAATATATTTAAGAAAACAACTCGAATTCCAAAAAAGTTATTTCTACTGTCATAATTTTATGCTTTTGAATCTTTTTTTTTCATTTCATTAATCCAGCACAGATAGCAAATGATTTTCATTACTGCAATAAACGAAGGATGGCGCCATGTATTAGCAAGAATTTACAATTTTTAGTGCTACTGCTGCACTGTGTGAAGAGTTACATTGCAACAGTTTTACTTTGGGATCATTTCTAGGGTATGACACCTAAGCCTTGCCAATGCTACATCCATCTTCTGAGTATACATGGCACAAGTACAACACATTCTCTTCAGACAGATTTAGCACAAAAGACTATTTGATAGAGTTTTCTTCATAATAAAAACCTCTCCAACCATCCCTTTCTAAAGTATGTGTGAACCTGGAAGGCAAAGTGTCAGAGACTGTGTTTACCCCCCTCCCCGCCCTTTTCACAAATTGCAATTCATCTATTTCATACAGCAAGTAGAGCATTATATGTCCAGTTGTTCTGCGTGTGTCCTCCTTTTCCATCAGGAAATTTTGCCAGGATAGAATTTGAGGCCTTTTGGCTTTTAGTGAGCACCTGGACAGAATCATGGGCAGGTTTCAGTAAGTCCGTAAATCCCAGACATGCCTTCACAGAAGTATACAATTGGTGCTCTGCACCCTCAGTATTTTAACAGCTTTCCAGAAGGCATTAGCTTATTTTCTAATGCACTACATGCAGCAGATACACTTTTATTTCTTTCTGGGAAATTCCAGACAAAAAGCAGAAGCCCTTAATAAATACAAGGCTTGGTCTACTCCTGGCTGCTCAGATGTGACACAAGTCTGATCTGTACCTGTAATTGTTCAAGAATGTAATTCTATAATAACAAGGCTGCTTCCTGGTTAATTTAACTTATTAAACTTTGAAAAAATAGATTAAACTAAACTAGAAAAGACCTCTCCTATGAAGACAGGCTGAGAGAATTGGTCTTTTTCAGCCTGGAGAAGAGAAGGCTCCAGGGAGACCTTATAGCAGTTTTCCATTATCTGAAGTGGGCCTACAAGAAACCTGGAGAGGGACTTTTTATAAGGGCATGTAGTGATAGGGTGAGGGGGAATGGCTTCAAACTGGAAGAGGGTAGGGTATAGATTAGATATTGCGAAGAAATTTTTCACTATGAGGGTGGTCGGACACTGGACCAGGTTACCCAGGGAAGTTGTGGCTGCCCCATCCCTGGAAGTGTTCAAACAAGTTGCTCCAACAACCTGGTCTAGTGGGAGGGGTCCCTGCCCATGGCAGGGGGGTTGGAAGTAGATGATCTTTAAGGCCCCTTCCAACTCCAACCATTCTATGATTCTATGATTCATTATGGAGTAAGAATATAACTATATAAGTACAACTATTTAAAAACTGCATTTTACTATTTCCTAGATAAATTTTGTGTAGCAGAGCACTAGAGTAAATTTTTTTTTTAAGTGTGAAGGGGTTCACACCTCAGTCTGTAACAGACTCAAATTCTGATTAAATGTCTCTTACTAATTCATTTCAAATCTACCCAACTATTTATTCTAGTCAAACTTCTCAGAGGAGAAAGATTAACTTATCTCATTTGCTCCCAGCACCACATGTATCCTTCAGTCCCATACATCATAATGAGTTAAGGAAATTAAATCACAAAACCCACGAAGTCAGAAGGACACGTTATCACCTGCCCCAAAGAAGTGTTATATGGCTGTATTAATATTTGTAAAACACTTTGAATTCTCAGATAAAAGCAGCTATACACACAGGAAATATTACTGCTAATGAATGTTACAAACACACAGTTCTTTCTCGAGGCCCTATTCTGGCTGTAACAACACTTGCTTGCTCTTGGCTCTCATTCAGTCAGCCCCAACGCCCCAGAAACTCTTCCGGGCTCCTTCAAGTAAAATAAGTTACAAAAGGACACAGAAACAAAAGAGAACATGGGGGCAGAGTGGCAATCAACAGAAAAGATTGGGAAAGGGGCGAGATTGCTCTTGCAACTTCTGGCAAGAGAAAAATGAAGGGGGAGTACTGGCATGAGAAGGAGAACATGAGGAACAAAAAACTCAGCTCTTGGTATGAGGGGAAACAAAGGTGCAGAGAACTCCCAAAGTGCTAACAGAGAAAAAAGTAAGAAAAAGATTAAAGGCACTGAGAAAGATAGTTCAACAGGTTTGAAAAATGAGCAAACTGTCAGGTGTGGACAGAAATATGCATAGAGCTGCCTGTATAATGAGCTTGGCCTGCTGTGAAACCACCACAGCCCTAAGCATATACAGACACAACAGACAACTCATCCCTAGAGTAATGCCTTGGTGTTTTTTTTTAAAACCTGTCAAAAATTACATTACATATCCTTTTGCAGTATTTTCTTTTGCAACATAAACACAAGAACACAAATATACTAGTTAGTAACCTGTTCCAGTAGTGAGAGAAAGCAGAAGAGAGACACTAGCAAGAGATCTTCTGCTGGTTTGGAGTTCTAAATTGCAAATTATCATTGTTACAGCAGGAAAAATCTCCCCACTCTTCTAGCTTCGTCCTATATGAGAAAACCCAGCAATGGCCAGACAGATGACATGCACTTCAGAGCCCAGAAGATTTCCAGTCATCTTTCTTTAATTCTGAAAGAGTCCATTAGTATTTCTTTGTATTTGCTTTTTAACTTCTGGGTAGGATTCATGCAACATTAGAACGTCAAGTCTTCAGAGCCAACATTAGGATCCCAAAATGCTAGGAGCAAAGCACACAAACAGTGGGAGAAAAAAGGAGTAAATTTCTAATGCAAAGATCTGGAATCCCAACTGATAGCCCTTATTGTACAAGCACACCCATGGATTCAGACTCCTTCCTTCTTTCACAGGGAAACAACAGCAGGATCAAAGTCAAAGACTACTAAAGACAGAAGCTCTTTCTTTGTATTCAGATTCAAAACAGAACAGCAAACATCAGAGAAGATAAAAAGAAAACATCCCAAATAAACAAGGCAGGGCTTGGTTACTCCTCAAACTCCTGTGGGTTTCGGCATATAACTTGCCAAAGAACGTTTTGAAAACACAAACAGATGTGTTTCATTTATTTCCCAAATAGTGGTCAAGACAAACTAAGTCTTAAAAGTTCAAATATTCACAGCATCCATAAGAGATAGGATGGAATCCCCTCAACCTCAGCCTGCTAAGGTTACATACCTTACGTATACATGGGAGAACACTGTATCATGCAAATATAAGATTAGCTTGTTTTGAATGACTAAACCACAATTTCTGTAACAATTCCACTCTGCTCTGATCTCATGATCTGCAGCTTGATAGACTCTGTCTTATTTACATTACAAACTTTCTTAGCAAGTCGCTACTGCTCAGAATGAATCTTGACACAACAGGCATATAGGAGTCTGTGCTCACGCACTGCTGAGCTGCCTTTTCTGGGGCAAAGATTGCACACCACAGCTGCTCCTCAGCAGAGCCTGTTCAGCTGCAGCCAGGCATCCCAGCAGAACTTGCAGGAGAGCTCCCCGTGCTTCAACGCAAACCAGGCAGCCTAAGCCACTATATTACAAACAGAAGACCCATTGAATTGATAAGGTATATAGCCACTGTCTTCCCCAGCCCAGCCAAAACCAGCTCTCAAAAACACATAAAAAGGACACTATGAAGCCAATGATCTCTTAAGAGAGACTGTTCCATTATGTCTTTCTGCTAAAGAAACCAAACAGAAAAACAAGGCACCATTAAGGGAAAGGTATTTTTTAACTTGACAGTGCCATATGGTTTTATGTCAGACTTGCAGTCCAAGTTGTGTTTATACTACTCATTTGTTTTTGCTAAATATCATGTATTGGCAACGTGTGTTTAAGATGAAAAGGCATTCCTACTTCTCCCACTGTAGAATGTAATTTGTAAGATGCATTCATAAATTAAGAATGCTTTTTTAAAGATCTAATCTGGAAGTAAAAGCTAGCTTTGCGGACATTAACCATCCAATACTATCTGCTCAAAGATGACTTGTCAAAGATTAGTGAATAAAACTAAAGGTAAAAAACTGCTCCCTTCAGGACGCATCCTGTTGTTAAAATGTCATTGTTTGCATAATAAAGTACTTCATGTCTTTAACCTTTGGTGTAACTATTGTAAATGATATTTCTTTTTCTGATAATTAAACTTAGTGTGCAAAAGAGTGACGAGTTATAAAATCTCATTTACACTTACCATCCATACTGCTTTTAGAATGAATGATAATGCCTTTCTGCAGCTGAGAAATACCGTTTATAATAGAAAACAGTTTTATACCTGCGCACTTTAATGAATCACTAAAATCACTATTTGGAAGACTACTCACAAAAATAATCCCACTGAAGTCCAGGAGGATCTGCTCTAACAAGTACACAGCAATGTGAGTATGGGCTGCATAATTAGGTCCTCTGTGGTCCCTCCTAATATCACCTAGAGGCTATAGCATAGCATTTCCCCATTAGGATCTCCTGTTGCTTCTTTGGGCATTAAACAAGGTAGGGACGGATCTATTTGCAGGAGCTGTCTATGGAAAGCTTGTTGACCTGTAGCCAGTCAGCCTACAATCAGCTACAGATTTGTCATTATGTAACTCATTTATTCTCTGGCACATCCTTAACTTTTTGCCTTTGTCCATCTGCCACCACTTTGGTCAGACTGACTCTTTAGCCTCAGACATATGCCTGGCTGGTGCAATTACCATTTCGAAGAGCAGGTACTGAATATTTATTTTCTGACTACTATTCAATAATATTTGTATTTCAGAGTTCTGCCACATACATGGCATACAGCACACAATACACCCATTATATGATCTGCAATACTCTTTACATGTAACTCTTAGATAATTATGAAAGGCTGGCTGTAATTGCAATGAGAAGACAAGAATCACTGCCTTAAGCATGTGAAACGCGCTGCCATACAATGACTTTTCTCAGAACTCTATTAGAAAGTGCCATGACATAATTTCATTTTGTAACGTCCCATTTTTAAGCAGTCTCATACAAGTCTTAAAATGTGCTAATTGGAAATCCTCACTATGTACAGAACACTGCTTTCAAAATGACAACTGTTCCTCTTTTATCAGACTACTCAATAGCAGGAGAAAAATCATTTCCAAAATTCAAAGCATTTTGATCTGGTTCTGTCAAAACGCTATGTGTTCTTGGTTGGTAATCTCTCTTCAGTCAAAATATGACTATTTTTGTTCAGGGCGGTGGCTTTCTGAATATGATCATCTCCAAAAGTAGGGAAAACAGAAATACTAAAAAAAAAAAAAATTACTACTGCTACTTTGCGATGCTACCTGCCAGCAACCTGAGGGTGAACCTGTGCAAACATTTCAATTTAAATTTAGAACATTTTAAAAACTGTCTAGTGCCAAAGAGACAGAGTATAGTTTATTTCATTAAATATGTATCCATTAAGCATGAGAACTTTTTAGGTAGAAGAAAGGGCTACCAGTAATTAGCAATCAGCTATTAATGCATGCATAATAAAGGGCTGCTCTTTACCAGCTTGTCTCTCCTGAAAAATACTAGTACCTTCCAGACTTTTTCCACAGTAGATGGCTATGTCATATAAAAAGTATTTTGGATGCATTTCCCTATCACAAGTCACAGAATAATCAAGGTTGTAAGGGATCGCTGGAGGTCATCTAGTACAAATCCCACACAAAGTGGGGCCAAAACCAATGTGAAATCAAGTTTCTGACACCTCCCACCACTGTCTACAATATTACTTGAAAAGATAAATTAATTCGTGGAATTATTCAGACATTATTACGTGTTCCGTTAGTGGCTTCTACCTCCATTTCTGCTTGGTACAACATCAGTGCCTAACAGTAAAGGCAAGCAGGCTGGCAGCTCTTCCTCATTTCCAACTGTTATTACAGACACCTACACTCCTTTTTGCAGCGAAAGCACTAGACATCTGTAGAAGCAGTAGGCAGCAAAGCGATAGAGCCAGGATTGTGCAAGCTGCCAGATGCACGTGGACAACAAGTTGTCTGCAGCCTGAAGTGTGAGAATCTGTAGTATAAGAATCATGCTCACTTTAATCAAGGAAAATATTAGAAGAAAGACTTAAAGCTAAAGTAGCTAACAGTTTTGTTCACAACAAAACAGCAGATTGCTGGCACGACGGGGTCTCTCTTAAGTATGCCGAATTGTCTCAAATGGAGCAGAAGACTGGCTAGTGGGTTGCTATATTCAAGACTCCACGTAAAAGGTGGTACTCTGTGTATCTAAATGCGCCAGGATGTTTACCCTGATGACAAGCCAAACCCACCACTGAGTTACTGCTGCTAGGCCAGGCCAGACTTTATATGAAGAAAGTTTATAAAACCCTGGCAAACACACTGCTCTTCCCCACTCTCAGTAGCATAGAGGCCTCGACAAAGTTGCAGTGAAATCACATATGGCAGTAGATATCCCAGCTATAACCAGAATAGCTACCAAGTGCAAATCCATACAACTATGTGAAAGTTGTGACTGACTTTACTGACCTGAGGTACCACTGAGGAAATCATACATTTGCGGTCATTTCAAGGTGCTGCCAATTGCCACCACCAGCATCAAATTAATTTCTCTCACTTTTACCAAAGCAGTAGCTCTCAGCAACACAAAGATTAAAGCTTGGGTTTGTGTGTGCTTAAAATATTCTTTCCCTAGGCAAGAATTAATCTTCCTTTCCAGATGTGCACAAATGGGACCCACCATCACAAATTTACATAAAAAGGTACACATTTTCACTACTGGAAATAATAGAAGGCTCTCAGAGGGCCCAAGTGGATCTATTAGGAAAATCATCCAGTCTTAAATATAAACTGTTGCAACACAATGTGGTTCCGGAGGTCTTTCACAAGGGATACCTTAGATGTCACAGTTTAAAAGAAGAACTGGTCTCCAAGAGTCCCCAGCATCTATAGGGCAAGCGCCAGCAATCCCTTGCTACTACTATGCAAGGAATGTTGAAACTGAATGACCAATGTGCCGTTGCATAACTTAAATGATGTGGAAAAATGATGAAAGGATGGACTCAGGATTAGCTTTTATGGTATCATTTCTCACTTTCCTGCTCCGCAGTTGCTCAGTGTCTTGGTACAGGTTAGTCTCCTCTGTTACAACAATTCAAGGGGTTTTGTGAAATCATGATCTAAAACTGGATTATTAAAACAATCTGGGTTAAAGAAAGACACATATATATGACAAATATATTGAGAGGATTTTTAGACTACAGATTATAAACAACATAGCTGCAATAAGGACAGGAGATAGGATCAGACACCTTCATCACTAGTTTCATCACTGGTAAATTATGACTTTGGTACATAAGCATTACGTTAAACACATTAAGTGAAACCACTACTCCTTAGTTTTAATGAGTGGGGCTGAACCAATATCATCTACGCTACCAAACCCACAAAAGGTCTTCCTCACAAACAGGTGTTGTCATTGCAAAATCTTGCTATTTATGCTAAACAGCTGACCTACTGGAAAGCAGCTCTGCAGAGAAGGATCTGGGGGTCCTGGTGGACACCATGCTGAACATGAGCCAGCAATGTGCCCTTGCAGCAGAGGCCCAGAGGGCTGCATTAGGAGCGTTGCAAGCAGGTCAAGTGAGATGATCCTTCCCCTCTGCTCAGCAGTGGTGAGGCCACATCTGGACTGCTGGGTCCAGTTCTGAGACAGGCATGGACATACTGGGGAGAGTCCAGCAAAGTGCCATGTTGTGGTTTAACCCCAGCCTTAACTAGGATCACACAGCCACTTGCTCACTCTCCCTCAGTGGCATGAAGGAGAGAATCAGAAGAGTAAAAGTAAGAAAATTCATGGGTTGAAATTAAGACAGTTTAATAGGTAGAGCAAAAGCCACGCACGCAAGCAAAGCAAAACAAGAAATTCATTCACTGCTTCCCATGGGCAGGCAGGTGTTCAGCCATCCCCTGGAAAGCAGGGCTCCATCACGCATAATGGTTACTTGGGAAGACAAACACCATCTCTCTGAATGTTGCCCCCCCCTTCGTCCTTCTTCCCCCAGCTTTATATGCTGAGCATGATGTCATATGGCATGAATATTCCTTTGGTAATTTAGGGTCAGCTGTCCTGGCTGTGTCTCCTCCCAACTTTTTATGCTCTCCCCACCTACAGGCTGGTGTGGCAGCATGAGGAGCAGGAAAGGCTTGGAGTGCTTAGCAACAACTGAAAACATTAGTGTGTTATCAACATTATTATCATCCCAAATCCAAAAGATAGGACTATACCACCTGCTAGTAAGAAAGTTAACTCTATGCTAGCAAAAAACCATAACAAGCCACAAAGATGATTAAAGAACAGAAACATCTTTCATATGAGAAGAGACAGAGCAGGGACTGCTCAATGTGGAGAAGGGAAGGCTCAGGGGGATCTTATCAATGTGTACAAATACCCAAACACTAAGCGGGGCGGAGGGGATAGACAACACAGAAAAAAAAACCCAACAAAAAAAACACCACACAAAAACTGTGTCAGGAAATTTAAGTAGTTTTCGTGCTTGAAAGCTAGGGAAACATCTGCTTTTCATTTTCCTGATGGCTACCTTCTCACAAAAACAGTGAGCGATACCTAACAGACGCGAGGAAAACATGAGGCTGGAATAAAAACTCCTGTGGAGTTGCAGTGGTTCTGATATAGATTAAATTCCTGTGTTATGGTTTAACTCTGTCTCAAAAATGGAGAAATCAGTGATTTCACAAACAATATTTTGCATCACTATCCGACAGAATACACTTCATCCTTGATAAGAAGTGATCAGAGAAATACTAATTAAGATAATTATGAATTCAGAGGCTACATTCCTTCCTTCCAAGACTTTCAGAGTCCATTTACTCCACAGGTCATCAAGTGAGGCTGCACTGTCACTACCGCTCTACTTGGCTGGACTTTTCAAGGTGGCAAATATGCTAGTAAATGTGCCTCTAAGTTTCAACTTTGGAGCCCACACTATAGTCTGATTTGCAAAGAAGAACAGAGTAAGATTTTGCTTGAGACAATAACTTTGAACTTTTACGCCCCTTACTCTTTCCTATTTTAACAGTGAACTTCAAATATTACCATAAAACTTGTTAAAATTAATACAGTTACTAACTCTGTAGTAAATAATTACCACAAAACAGATTTTCATTCCATTAACAAAATTTTCTTCTAACTTTGAGCAAATGAAAAGTATTGTGAGGTGATGTCCAACACCACATTTATTTTATCAATCTAGGTGTATTTAATAATATTAACAGCATCTGACATCATGTATCAATTATTTTTTTAACACCTTACGGCAAAGACCTGTTGCTGGTCTAATTGGGGACTACAACAGTAACAGTCCTTAAAAAAAAAAAAAGAAAAGAAAAAAAAGGTGGGGGTGTCAGGGGCTTAAGCCATGACTAGCTTTATGGGCTGAATTGTGACTGTAATGTGAATAACCTCAACCAATGATATCTTACCCTCCATTTCCTATCCACTGACTTCAAGTGAAACCGCTTGTGAAATTAGGTACTAGCAAATATGAAGGTATTAAAACCCAATCCTAATAACAATGCATTTTGGAAAATTTCAAGACAGACCGACATCTGCGAAAAACCCCGATTAACTAATTCTGAAAAAAGAATTAACAAAACCCTGTTAATTCAATGGCACATTTGGACAACTAACTTCCTATATTTAACACATTGCAGAATTTTATCTTTATCTTTCATCTTCCAATATGATTCCCTTGTGCCAAAAATACTACCTTGAAATTGCCATAGTTTGAAAAAATGTGAATGTTTTTTAAATATAGAAAAAGTAGGCTTTCCCTCTCCATGAAAGAGCATGCCTTCATCAAATGAATAATTTAAACCCCTCAAGTCATCATATATTCCATTAATCTTTCTGTTCAATACACATATTAGCAATGAGACATTGTTGTGAAATCTTCAGTAGAGGTCCAATTGAAACAAACAAACATGTTTTTATATTTATTTTTAAGAAACGTTGCCTAGATGAAACAGATCAGTCCTTAAAATTAAACAGCAGGTTGTAAAAACTGCATTTACCATATTGTGAGCCTGTTTGGAATCATCACAAATACAGGTATATTAGATTTTTCATGTATAGCAGATCAAAGTGCATTACATTAGTTCAAAGACTCTGCATTATTCCTCTTCCCGTCTACAGTATACTATATGAATTCTTGTCATTATATCAATTTAATCCACTGCCATTTTTTAGGCTACTGTTTGTCTAACCGAATGAAGAGCAGAATAGTTGGCATTTAATGTGACTGCATCGCTTTTTCCAACCCGCCTACTTTAAAGAAAAAGTTTGTTGAGTGCACACAATTCACTTTACAGATCATTTGAAATGCATAAACAATTCCAAATGCAGAAATAACAAAAACAATAATTTGTCATTTTGAAATGCTGAAACGCTTGGAGGAAGATTTGAATATAGTACACTCTTTTGTTTGTAAGCATGGTGATTTGCCAAGCTACACCTCACACTGCACTAACCCTAGGGCATTCCAGTCACAAACACACTTTGATCTGCTGTGCTTTTGGATTCTCTCTCGGAGGGCTCTACCTTTCTTGACAATCCCAGAGGGAAAACGCAGCCTTGCATTCTTTCCCATCTACCACTCCAAAACGAACACTCCATATGCTTGCTGCTAGTTCAGCCTTGCACTGTTTTTCCACAAGCTTGTTTGTATAATAACGACAGCTGCAGGATTCTTCAGCTTGAAGTTATGAATTGGATTTTTTTTAAATAAAAAAAAAAAAAAAAGAAACCTACAGGGATTATATGACAAATAAGAACTATAGAAACAATATTACTTCTGCACGGTCTAAATACACACAGCGAGAAGTAGAATGCAACCACAATTTTGTCTTGGTGTATCTGGGCATCCTATTTTAAAGGGGACTAAATATAGTCAATGTTTACTTTGTGATACTAAGAGTCAAGAGCCAAACGTCAATGGATAAGAAAGTCAAAACTCAGCGGATAGTAACTGTAGAATCAAATCTCTGTTTCAACTCATCAGTACTCAGATCTGCTGAGAAAGAATAAATATTGCAAAGGAGTCAACAGTGATATGAATCTATTACAGAATATATCTGTATGTGTTAACAAAAATGATAGCGTAAGGCGGTTTTGGTGTAAATATCTAATCTGGTTAAAAATACATTGACAACAGACGGAATCAAGCAGCAGCTTGATCTGGCGCTATATAATTTAGCATGAATTCACACGCTTGATAAAAAAAAAAGAAAAAAGGAGAAAACAAAAGCAACAGCCCTTAGGTCTCTTGTCCATACTGCTCTTCAGAGTTTATAGTTGGGTCTCCTTATCTTCATGTTCTTGATAACTTTAGACAGAACATTTCCAGAGCATTCTGTTGGCATATTTCACTCAAGTCTTCTACTATAATAATGAAAGGAAAATTTGAGGGGACTAAACAGCATACGTTAAACCAATGCTATTTTTAGCTTTTTTATTTTTTTCTACAGTTTACTGACCTGTTCCCTGGTGATAGTGAGTAATTGTACTACTGGGAAGGTGGAGAAAGCCAGCATTGGGGCTCATCGCTGGCTAGTTCCAGACATGGCTTGGGATTTCTTGGTCTAGTCACATACCAGCCTTCAAATTCCTTCTTCCACAGTGAATACTAGTGGAACGCACAACAGTGACAAGGGAAGAAATGCCAGTATGCTATTTTTCATATTCACTGGGAAAGCCTTGAATGAGATGCTTCATGGTCCCACAAGTACACAAGAAATTGCTGAGTAAGGAGTAAAAATAAAAATACTATTAACATGGTTTTATGGAGTTGGAAATTTGGCTGTTGGCACATAAGGACTCTTCCTGCTTCAAGACATTTCCACTAACCACCAATAAATAAAATATCATGCAGATGAAGCTTCACAATGAGGCTTCACAAAATTCTCCTATCTGCCAAAACACCTTTAAAAAACAAAACAACAAATAAACCAACCAACTAAAAAACCCCACAACAACTAAACATACTTCAATTCCAAGGCAGGGCATAATAGCTATACTATTTGGTGCCGTTTCTGAAAAACAAAAGTCTATTCTTAAGATTTCAATGTATTGACTCCTTGAACACATATTTGAATACATACATATAGATTATATGTAAACCTATACATATGCAAAAGAAGCACCTTTCCATATGTGGTTGCTTCTTATTCTCTCTCTGAAGATATAACACTTCAGAGCAAATCAAAACATTCTATCACATTAAATAAAAACAGCATTTATAAACATTAATGACCAACAACTAGATGCAGATAGAATGCTAACGGTTTCACTTCCCAAATTCCAAGAGCAGTCAATTTGCTTCCTTGTCTTGGTGTGCGAGCCACATAATTAGATTCTTTATTTAAAAGCGATCATGTAAAATGTATCAGTACTCCCATCTATAATAGCATTAGCAGCATAACTTTACTAACGTAGACATAAATTAATATCCTTAGTTTTTAATACTATCTAATGGAAGAGATGGAAAGCAGAAAAAAAACCCTTCTCCAACATACCAGGAAGAAAAATCGAACACTTGAAAATTGAAAAACGTAAGATGCCAAAAGAGATTCTTCAATGTCTCAGCCATTTACTGTAGAGATCTTTTCTCATTTGCTGATGACTTTGGCAGACCTGGTTTTGTCACCAGTCACTCTGTACTTTGTTTAATTATGCAGTACACCAGCAGAAATTTTCTTTCTGATTGCATAAATCACAGTGCTTTGACGCCAACCTCAATAGGGGCTGCTAGAACAATACAGCGAGAGCTATTGACTCCATCGCTCAAGTCCACAAGGTGTATCATTTAGCCAAGAGTGATAATTAGACACAGAATATACTGAAAACTGTCAATAGGCATGTCAATAGGAGGACTCTTAGCATCTAGCATCCAGTGAATCAATGGTGTTTTTCAGCTATAAAATCAAGAAAATGATAGCTTTCAAATGAATGGTGGAAAGGAAACATGAGGCTCCTTAGGGAGGAATAAAACAGCTCAATTTTCCCTCACTGAGTGGCTCTCCAACTGCCTCACTCAATGGAAAAGGTCACAGAACATTACAGCAAAATATCTCTGAAACAAGATGTACAACAACGCTGGGACATGACATGAAGTACAAGCACACTACAAAGGCCCGTATATCTCTGACCTGACAGAATTAAAGCATGGGTCAGCAGATGCCAGACAAGACAGGAATTGAAAGACAATGATTGATCTGTGTAGAAGAAAATATGACTGCCTGCATGGATGTATGCATGCACAAGCGTGATTATACGTACAGTATGTCCCCTCCGCTCACAACAGTTTTTAAAGCCATAGTCTTGCTTCTTTGGGGGTTTTTTTTATGTATATAATTTCCAGCTGAAGTCCAAGGAAGACATAAAGCTGATCTATTTGATACATAACTTTTTATTGACCTATTCCTACCAAAAATTGTACCAGAATTAAACTGATCCTAAAATACCACTTGCATGTATCTTTTTAAGCAAAAAGAGACTGTGTACAGTCACAGTTAAGTACAGTTCTGAACACCGGAGGAGTGGTGATAGGAAGCCATTTCTATTTACTCTCAACTCTTTCAACTAAATATTTCAATTGGCATAGAGAGACAAAGGATTCCAGTGGCAAACACCACAAAGCCTGCTCTGAGAACAGGCACATCTCTTACAAAGCCTGGTGTACAACTGCAGCTGCGAGGAAATTGTAGCCTCTGTACCATGGTTAGTTGAAATGGTTAGAAATGAAACTGTAAACAAGAACAAACCATAGTGCTGACAGGACAGGGGAGGGGAATCAGAACAAAACCAACCAAGTGAAGAGTTTCAAAGTTGCCACAAATTCTTGTGTTTTCCTTTGGACACTAAAGGACATTGTCTTTTAAAAGGTAGCTGCTTAGCAGTTGCAAAGCCAAGACAGTGTATGATACCCATCTTTGGACATCCAATGCATTGTTTACTCCAGGAAATCTCACTATGAAAGTACAAATGTCCTCTGAGAAGCAACCGCAAAGTGGCGCCATGGCATTCCATGCTTCTCAACTCTTCAGTAATTACTAGCTTGGTTCCTTCATTAACTGACAGCCATGCAAAGTAATCCCGGGATCTGAAAGTCAAGCTCAATTCTTTCCTGTTCCCACATCAGCTGAAGTATAAAACCACTCATAATTTAGCTTAGACTCTATCTCATGCTTTTGTGTGTTTCTGAGCTCCACGTAACTAAGAGGAGCTGGAAGCAGCCACACCATCTCCCCATTGAAGCCTAAGAGTGGCACATTCATGACAACCACAGAATGGATCTGTTGAGTAAGAAGCTGCTATTTTTACACTCACTTTTTCGTAAATGCCCTTTAAATACCAATGTGTTTCTTTCAGTATCTTAACCAGAAGTATACAAAACATGAAGCCACAAGTAATATAAACCTCTTGTTGACAGAACTAACATTGAGTAGGCTTTCTTATGCCTTTCTTGATTTGGAAGTTCTAACACTGAATAAAAGATTAGCCACCCCCCCTCCCCGCCCAAGAAATTGCTATGTCAGAAATTTGAGTTCAATGTCAGACAGCGTTTCACCCTGGAGGTGCTAGCAGGGGAGAGAATGCCACCAAGGGTAGCAACGGCACTTCACGGCCAGAAAACAAGTTAGAATTGCTCTTTTACACAATACAGCATTCAAGAAATCTTGTCATAGACAAAACGTGACCACAGCTCACCAGGTGAAAACACAACTTTAAGCACAAACCTTTCGAATGTTCACCTTACTTCATTCTAGCAAGCTAAGAAGCCTTCCTTGTAATGTTAGACTAGCCAACACAACTAGCCTAGGCATCAAAAAAGAGCAACTGAGCATTGACACTTCAAATAGAGTGTCACCTCAGGCAAATATCTATTAAGTATACAAGGACAAGATTTCTCCTTAATGTGGATAATTTATAACCTCTCCCCTCACACACTTTCATGAACTTTGACCAACACTTTAAAGGCCTTTTCGTTACACACAGCTACACACCTTATAGAAACGCAACTTCTTTTTTTACATTTTCACAGTGCCCTTCAAAAACGCTGGCAAAGTAGAAGGACAATCGAGCCGGCCCTCCTAGATATTCTAATAGTATGAGTAATCTTGTTTAAATCCTTGGGTGAGAAGTGTTCTAAGAAGGGAGAGAAAATTCAAACCCAAAACAAGCAAATAATAATAAAAAATGAATCACAACTGCATCACGTAGGAAGAACCATCTGTGTTTTTTAAACACTCTCCCAGAACAATGTGTGTCATCTAATCCATCTTCATGGATTTTAAAACCACAGATTTTTTTTTTTCCTCTCTAAATGGTTACCCTCTGCAAGTCTCCAAGTAGTACTTTTACAATTATCAACACAGACACTGTTTTTAACAAAACACATTTAATTACTAAGGTTGTGGAAAAGCAGTAACCAATGCTTAATACACTAGAAAATGAGCAAAGGTTTAGATCAAAGGATTTGAAAGAGCACCTGCTGCAGAAGCTAGATCATCAGCAAGGCGCTAAAAGCTACTAGAATTTAGGGAATAGTTACAAGGATGTAATATTTTTGTTGGTAAACCTGCTTATAAATGTCCTCCTCTTCTTCCCCAACCTTTTATTCCCAGTCTTATACCTCACTTTACTTTCTCCTATAACTTTTTGCAGAACTGTGTTATAAATTCAGTTACTGAAGCGATCCGGGTTTTACAAAGCCTTTTGTTGTTAAGCAATAGCATTACTTTAATTGGAGAAAAGTCAGCATTTTGCAGTGGTAGGCCCATGGCTCAGAAGACAGCGCAGCCTCTTCCTCCCAGCCCTCCGACAACAAAATTGAATCAAATAAACCCAACTTTGCAGCTTGGGATCTATTACCTAGAGGTAACATCTTGTCATCAAAATAGTCCTCAGAGAAAATTCCCCCATTGCCAAGATTAGAGTCTAGTACCAAGCCTTGGTAAAACAAGCCTCTGAAACCATAGTGTTCTTTATTACTGCTCTGTTATTTTTTGTTTCTCATATGTTTTTATGTCGGTAGAAATCAAAATTAAAGATGTGGTATAAACAAGTAGGTAACTCAGCATTTTAATCATCCTCAAACAAAATAAACGTTCTTTGGTTTTATTTAATTTCTCAGATGCTTGTAATTTTTTCTAAAAACTTATGTCACGTCTATACCAAGTGGGGAAAACTGGCTGTTCCTACAGTATCCTCTGCTTCTCTGTGAGAGATCTGCTGAAAGACACTTTATCAATGCAAAGGCATGTTTCATGACAGTTACCAAATAAAGCAACAGCAGTTTCAAAAATCAAAGAATGTTCCTTTGGGACCAGCATTATTTGCATTTTCATAATGAATACTTAACTACACATCTGTGCAACCCTTTAGGTTTTTTGGTAGGAAGTGATCTTTTAAGAGGACTTTGCCAACTTCCAGCAAACACTCACTCAACCTTTGTTGGGCTGAATGAAATCAAGCTTATCACTTAGCTTTCAACCTCATTTTAAACAGTTTATAAAAAGCCACGTGATGAATTACTGATTGAAGTGACCAGATTGTTAGGCCAGGAACTGCCTTAAAAGCAGAGGGTCACTGCTGAACTGGAATTTTGATGAGGTGCTACAGTTTATTGCTTATAATTCATCTGCTAAAAAATGAAGTACTTAAATTTAGTATTGCATGTGCTGCTACACTTAAATAATGGATCAGATTGACTCATCCTGAAAATTGTTCTCTATTTTTTCAATAAATATATGATTTTCAGTTAATAAAAGAATAACGAGGATGACAACATAGACACGCTTACACACAGAACTATCTACTAATATGGCTCCTACAATGACTACGTTAAAAAAAGATTCAGAGAAGGTATGGTGTAATCAAATTCCCACTATATTTAATCTGTCACAACTCAGAGATCAATGAATTTAATATGGGTTCAAAATATAAAAATATTGCTTTAAAGAGTACCATGGATACCACTTACACCCCATACAACAAACATTGTGCCCAAATTTTGCCTTACCATACAGACACATTCATGTTCTAAACAAGCAAGAAATGGAATGTAAAGATTCCAAGAAAGAATTTTGCTGTGATACACAAAATTATCATTGGTATTTAAGGTTCAGTTGTTTTTCTTGCCAATGTGTAAAACACAATGCTATGAAGACACAGGTAGGTTTGCAAATGCAAACTACCAGGTTTGCACAGTTAGTACTGATTTTCTTTTGCATATGACACACCAAGCCCATCTGATTAGTTTATTTAGGATAAAATATTATCAATTATATTTTAAGATTACCAATTTTTATTCCAGCTAAGATAACTAGTTATGTGCTTTTATGAAATGAAAATATACAAATAATTTGTCCGACTTCAAAAGAAATCATCATAAAAACAACTCTTTCCTTGGCGATTTTCATTTTATGTTGATAAAGCAGTATGCGAGATGGAACAGTTAACCTTATAAGGAAATTAACCAGATTTCGTATTCTTCTCTAAAATAAAGGTATAGTAATACAACCACTTATATAAAGAAAGTATTAAAGATACTAGCATTAAAACGGAAAACCTTTACCAGACCTTGTTACATTTCACATCCAGCAAAAACAGCCGATGTATTTACAGTTTTTATAGGCTGCTACAGATAAAACATTACAAACTCTTACACACACGGTGTAGTATTTTCATTCCATGAAATTAATTATGGGGAGGAAATCTAACAATCATCAGTTGTTTTCAAGGATCCATGAAGGACCCCCAGGGGTCACATCAGGCTAAGCTGCTTACATTTGCTTTTCCCAGGTAAACTGAAAGGGGCAGGGTCATCCTGGAAGGGACAGAAGGGAAAAGTAGCTCATTTCCTCTCTTAAGATGTATTTACCCATAATGACAAATATATTTAAATCCATTAAGTTTCAATGTCATCATAAGAGCTAAAAATACATGGATTTGCTAGAAGATTTACTCAACTTCAGGTGGAGCTTATGCACACGGCAGAGCTGATCCAACCTTCCACAAAAAAGCCAATGTCCACACTGGGGAGGGGGAAGGGAATGGAAAACCACCACCAGATAGCCATACTAAGTCACAATCACACAAATGAGTATTGAAGGTCAGTCCAGAAGAGCCATCCCTGGAAGAACCATTTAAGAGCAGGAGAAAAAGTGAGCTGAGTTGGTACAGTCACTCCTCTTCGAAGATTAGGTGCACACACACACAACTGCAGTGCTACGTCCTCTGGTACATAGGAGTGAACAGCCATTGCACTGAGAGCCACAACAGACCAAAACCAATAATCCGTTCAGATTGAATAAGCAGCATCATAAACAGAATAGAGACATTCTCCAAATACATCAACAATAAAGTCATTCCAAGGCTCTTCCCAAACTAACTATTCTCATCTGCTAATGCCCGAAAGCAGTTTTAGCGCTGGGTTCTGGGTTGCGTTGCACGCAACGCTCAGTAAGTTTTGAAGCAGCGCAAGCATCTGAAGGTAGAACATCTCATATGTGGCACAGTAATTTTAAAGGCTCTACTACAGACACAGAGTTCACCAGAGAAGGAGCTCAACGAGCAGTCCTACCTCTCTGTTCACACGGGCTACTTATTCTATACTTATTCTTGCATCATGCTCAAGTTGTTGTGCAACACTCTCCTCCCAATCACCCCCACCATCTCCATGCATTTTGAAAGTTTTTCTTTTTCCTTTTAAGTTCTTTGTCTCTAAAAGAGAGATTATTCAGCAACTTCACTGCTTTAAATGGCTGATGAAGTTTCATATAGCTAATGGCAATATACCCCCAAAGAATAACAGCAAACTTGTTACAGAATTTATGCACATTGCATAAATTCTACCAGCAAAACTCAACAGAAAGGTTCAAGAGAGTACCAGGACCAAGGAAGGATATTTACCACTGTCTTTCACTCCTTTTCAAATTAGGCAGAGACAGAGACAGTAGCAGAACTGGAAGAAAGAAGCTGTGGAAAATCTTGGATTAATAACAAGAAGCCTTAAGTTCTAGATTTTTGTCATGGAGCTCTCTTCGTTGATTCCAGATAAAGATATACAATCAAAGGTTCAACAAATAACTGATAAGAGAGAGAGATGATAGGATTAAGAGTTTGAGCAAAATTTAGCAGGATACTGGCAAGAACAGCTATTAATTAAAAGAGACAAACACAATAACTGATAGAATGTAAACAAAGGCTATGGAATTTAAGTACTTTGGCAATCTAGTAACTATTCAGTAAACTATTGCATTATTTGCTGAAGATGAAATAAAATCTTAGATAAAGTTTGGTACATCAAAAGTCCATCGTGGGCATGTAAACAAAGCTAAACCACAGAATAATAAAATTGCTGCTGTCATTTGGATCAGCAGTTTAGTCAACAGCAAGATCTACAGCCAAACTGGATGCTTCTGACTTGTAACACCAAACACAGTAAGAGGACAAAAAGGTTATGCACTTGCATAGTGTCAACAAGATCAAGCTTTTGCTTAGCTTTTGTGCTAAGAGGCCCAAAAGAAATACAATTAAATTAAGAACATGGAAATTAAGTTTCAACAGTCATTTTGCAACTACATATTCAGTTATTTACTATTCAGTGACAATTACTCCAAACTGCACTTTAAATAATCTTGAAAAAAAAACCCAAAAAACAAAAAACAAACACCAAAACCCAAACCAAACTATATAAATGAAGCAACATCACAGACATAATGGATTCTCTCCAGCCAAGTTCACACCAGCAAATCCCATAATCACTTGTACCTATCCACAGCAAGCCTGAAAATCAAGAGTATAATGCCTCTATGGTTAACCAAAACCTGTATCTGCTACAACATGTAGATCCCAAAATGAATGCAGAAACTGAAAAAAATCCAGGTGCACAAGAATAATTCGGCAAGTCTCAAAAAATATACTTAATATAAATTCACAACTTCCAGTGATGCCTGTGTATGTACTTCATAACGCACGCACACTTGGTTTCATTACTACTGCACATTCGGATATTTGAGAACACATTGCCAGGAATGAGGCACTTGTACATATCCAAACTCCATTCCTACCTAGCCGGATGCACATCTAGTTATCCAAGAGTGCTAGCTGGGAATTAACTTTGAGAAATGTAAATGTTACAATTTAAATAGGTCAACAATGTTCTTTTAAACAATTTATTTGACGTATCGGGTAGACAGGCAGTGCATGAAGACATATAAAGTACATTTTCAAACACTTTGATACCTAATCAATAAAATTAGGTTTTCCAATGGGGAGTTGGAGGAGGAGGGGAAGGACAGAACCTTTTCTTTGGCACAGACTATATTTCTCAGTCCTGATGGCTCAGGTCCTGTATTGGGGGGGGGGGGCGGGGAATGGCAGCAGCAATTCACACAATCTAAATAAAGCTTTTTACAAATAAAGATCAAAAAGCTGAGAACTGATCAATTAGCCTCATAAATGCATATTTCTCTGAAACAGGTCTCTTGCAGTGTGTGTATGTATATATTTGGCTGAATAAGTCCTTGTGTGTCATCCAGCTGATCATTGTGGGTCTGTAGGGCAGGGTGGAGGTGTGGAGGTGTGCATGTGGGTGTTACTTCACAGGTCTTTGAACACCCACTCCAAAAAAAAAAAAAAAAAAAAAAAATTAATCTGAAGACCAGGAAAAAATGCAACAAAGTGATGTTTTGAACTGTATCCGGAGTAGGCAACACATCCTAGCCTCAAAACCAACAATTTCTCTTAGTGACCCAAACTGGTATTTATGAAGAGATTTCTAAAGCACAAAATATAGCCAGGTGTGATTTGCCTCACTCTGCAGCTTTAATTCAAACTAATAGTAGGGACACTGAGCTTCTGCTGCTATCAATAGGAGCAGCACGTGCTGGGCAACATCACAAAAGTCTAGTAATGCATGCCCCAGACTCTCCTGAAAACAAAAGAAAAACCAAAAAAAAAATCACTACATAAAAAGCAGAGAAATAAAGCAGACAAACTGACAGAGAATGCACTTTACTGTGACAATAAAACCTCCAGTATATGAGATTTTCCAATACTTAGGGAAATTACCTCTATTGTTATTTTTGAAGCAGATAACACGATTAAAATCTCAAGCTTATACTTCTAAACCACACGGCTGATTTTTGTCTTTCAAATCAAAAGCTTCTGCAAATTTAACTAAATGATACAGCTTCCTCCTAATTCCTTTACTAACAGTATTTCTCTTGCAGCTCATAAAATCTGTTACATGTTCAACTTTTGAATTTAATTTGCATGGTAATTGCAATAACAATAATACTTCATCATTAGGATAATATAGGCTAAGATCCTATGTAATTTTCGCTTTTTAATGGAAACTCTGAGACTAAGGACACAGCTAAAATGCTATATATTAATTTCAATATAGCTAATACCCCCCAAAATCCCCCCAATTTACTTTTCACTGACAATGTTAAAAGAAAATGATTTATGCAGATCAATCACCTAGCTCATCAAGTCATTCACTGACAGCCAGCCTTCATCATTGCTATTTAAAAGGCACTGCTGACAGAAAAGACCGACTCTTTGATTAAGGGCTCTGTCTGGCTAACCTTTTATTTGAAGAATGATTGCTGCTGAGTGACAAATACTTTCCCATTCATTTCAAGGAAAAGATATTGACATTCAAATTCTTGATGTCTACACTGAGCAGATGCCACTGTTGGCAAGTGGCTTGATAGCAACAGCAGGTACACCACTACTCTGGGGGGTGAAAAACAGCACCACTGGCTCAAGTTAAAGGCTCTCAACAAGTGAAAGCTACAGATCTCTCAGCCAAATCCTCTCTCGTCAACAGTTATCATCAAAGAACATCTGTTTGTTGTTTCTCCCTAGTCCTCTTCTTGAAAGCGTCCTAGCCTCACCTTGACCCCGCTTTTCAATTGTATTGGATGTTATTACTAAAAATAAAGAGAACTCAGCAGCAAAGTGACCCTTTGCTTGAGAAGGGCCTCCTCCCTTACACAACGTCCCCAAACACCAGTGGGGGAAATCCCAAAGCAAGGGCTGCTGCTTCCGTACTAATGTGATTTCTGTTGACAGTAATGTAAAATGGAAGTTGCATTTGCAGTATCACATACAAAATCAAAGCCAATATGTTTGTTACTTTAAGCTGATCCTGCTGTCACTTTCTACTTTATTACTTTATAAAAAATAAAAAAGGAGGGAGAGAGGGAAACAGGAGTTGAAAGCCAGCCAAAAGAAGCCACCAGATAATGTGCTAAAAGTACTGAATGCTGAGTTCCCGGTTTGATGAGAATCTACAAGCGCCATAAAGAAACAATTATTTATTTTTCCAAATAAAAATAAGAAATCAAGATACATACACCATTGTCACAGCTTTCAACACTAATTGTTTTCACAAATAAATCTATCACACACTGAAACAATTATTTCTTTACTTGCGCATTTGACAGATCTAAGTCAGATTCAGCAGACAGATGCATATCACTTAACAAATGCTTTTTGATGCTATTGATGAGAGTTCCCCAACTTCTCTATAACAAACAAACAGTAATGCATACAGTGATGTTACAGTTAAACAGAGCTAATAAAGTAATATAAACAATCCTCCCTGCCAGTGCAGCCCTTCTCCCCCCCGCCCCGGGTGGGCCATTGTGGATTAATATTCTGCTGTATAATATATCTTAATGTTTTCCTGATACTAAGACTCAATTTACCCTTCTGCTGTATCACAGAACTTCTGTGTATCATTGTATTATGTAGTCATATTAAGCAGTCTGAAAAAAAAGCTCATTCACAACAGCAAAGGCGTCTATCTCTTTTGGAGTTTCCTGATCAGGTAACTAACCTCTATCACATAACTTCACAAAAACACACCATTCAGTTAGCAAGGCAGGACAGGGATACAGAACCAACATTACTGCTGGAGAAAAGAAGGGCTTGGAGTAGGAATCTTTGCATTTCTTACTGTACAAATAGGATTTGCCTCCTGGCTGCTTCTTGTTTCTGAAACCCATAGTGCAAGATCAGGAACAACAAACCAGAAGTCGTGCCTAGCAGGAGGTAAACCAAGGAAGCCTTGCAAATCTAGTTGGACTAGACGACCTTTAAAGCTCCCTTCCAACCCAAACTGTTCTATGATTCTATGAAATCCAGAGGGCAAAGAGCATTGCAGACGTCCCAACAGTAGCCAAAAGGGTATGTCTGGGAACAAATACAGGAGGAATAAGGCAACCAAATATGATGCTCCCCACCGTGATGCTCTAGCAGCTGCTGCTTTCCACTTAAGAACTTCCTAAACCCAGTATGGTCTGCATGTTTAATAATTCTCAACACATTTTTCCTTAAAAACTTTGCCCAGTCTCATCTTCAAATTAGACAAACTTCTGACATCCGCAACACTGCACCACTTACTTTCGCTTGAACTTGGCTCATGATCCCCCCCTCCGTCTACTTCTTCTCATTCTTACAGATGAGGGGACTGAACAGTTTGTCTCCCCTTCTCTATGCTGGCTGTGATTTCATAGACTTATGTTTCACAGACAGTGGGAGTCTCCTGTATTGCTTTGTTTATTTCTGTTTAAAAAAAAAAAAATAATGGTGCCAAAGCTTAATATTACTGAGGACATCCTCCTGAAAAGTCCTTCCCACCACATACCATTTCCAATACCCAAATACCATATTTATGGCAGTAAAAGGAGAGCTCCAAGTGCATGTCTGAATTTGTCATACCCATACCTCAAATTATTCATAAAATGATTGCCATAGACTTGCTTTCAAAAGCATGAAAATGAACATATTAAGATAAATATGAAACATACCCAGCCTGTAAACAGCAGGAAATAAGTAAGAATGGGCCACCGTGACTGAAAAAAACCACACAAGGTACTAAAACACTAGTAAGAAGAAAACAGAAACTGGCTCATGGACAAACATGTCACTGCACAAGAAAAATTTTGGCACTACAGATCAGAGAAATAAAGTTATATCATTCCTGAGGCTGGCTTACGCTATTTCCTTGATTACCATTACCACTCGATGCTCTAGCAAAGGTGCTCGTGCAAAGCGTTCTCATTTTAATAAAGACCTCGAGTTGATACAATCTTTCTGAAAAAGGTATGGTCGGGTATTGATAGTGGAAATGGTGACAATATTTATTGGTTGGAATGGCTGGAGCAACCAACAGAACGCAAATATGTAACAAAAATATGGCTGAGCAGGACCTCAGTTATTACTCCCGCAACAATTTGCTGTGCTGCCTTTCAGAGAATACACTGAGGATCAGCCATGACATCTCCCTTAATTATGAATTCATAGGTAAAAAAAGCCAGGAAGAACCAAAAATCTATTGCCTGCTGTCTTGGTAGAGAAGTCCTCCAGTGCCAATCACAACTTCAGCCCCATGAAAAGCTAAACCAGTTCAGAGGCAATTGCCCCATCAAAAGAAAAAAAAAAAAAGGGAGAAAAAAGCAAGCCTTGTACTGTAGTTTCTTAAACTGCACACGCAATAATTTATGAAAAATTATGGGTTTGTTCATGCATCTAATAAAGTTCAGGCCTGTAAATCTGTGTTTGTTTACCATTATTTAATAAACTACTTGATCATACTCTTTCTCTGGCATTTTTCCATTTTAAATAAAGATTAATCTGTGATAGAACTCTAAGGCTGTCACTGTAATCAAAAAAAAGTGCTTTTAGATTTTCATTGGCTTCACTGCATGCTCTAGTATCTTTTTTTTTTTCCTTAAGCATATTTGAATGAACTGTTTGAATATGTTTACTCTTTCATCTCTACAGCTTTGAAAACTTCACACTTTGTATCTGATCTACAACAAAGCAATAAGGACTGCAGAGGTTGACAGCACGGACATAATTAAAGACTACCATCAATAAACTGCCATGTTGAACAATACTGACTTATAATGCACTCCAAGATCAACCATTTACATTTAAAACTATTTCACTGAGAGGTCTAAAAAGGAGCAGCTTGGATTGTTTTCATAAGAGATCCCCAGTAAGAGAAATGAACTTCTATATAACTCAGTAAATAATGCTAAAAGATTCCTGCTCTTTGCCAGAAGATTTAGGTTTACATACTGGATACGCATGTAAAAATTTACGCAAGACTTTGTAGATGTCATCTTTAAATAAAGATCAAGAGAAGAAAAATCAAATCTACATTCATTGTATTTACATAATCAGTAAAGTGTCATCATATGGATTGTTTGACACAATTCATATGACACATGTACTCACATACTGTACATCATGTGACTAATCTAGTTTATCTCTGACAATTAAGACTCTTACTTGGGCAATGTTATTATTGAAACTTTAATTGAGGAAAACTGGAGATTATTTAATGCTGTGAGAGTATTGGAGCAATCTTTCTGACTCATATAATTTACAATAGCGTCTTCCCCAAAAAGGCAATCAGTACAGAGTGATATACTAACACATCATGTCTTCTGTAACAGAAAAGAAACAAGCCTGAAAAGACAGAGGAAAGGCAAAAGTTAAACAAATTCTTAACTTTGCATTCTGCTAAGCATATGTTTTTGTACAGTGATAGAAGTAACCAACATGCACACATCGTGTTCAATACCACAGAAAAAATTTTCCAAACGTTAATCCTCAAAACAAACCAGGGTGTTTCTCTGATACCTTTCAGCATGAAGTAGATGAAAATGGAGATTCTCTGTTCTGAAGAGTATCACAGACTCAAAGTAAACTTGGAAGTCCAAAACTTAAGTCATTGAAAATTACTGCACACAAACAACTGGAGATAAACATTTATGCTGAAGTGAAGGTCACAGTATCATGTCCTTGATACTCCTTTTGAACAGATAAGTTGATGCCTCTATTCTTTTCTGACTACACATATGTTAACCTCTGCTTCTTGGGAACAAATGATAGAGAAGTGGCTTCACTTTGGAAATCAATTACACCAGCTCATACAAGCCATTAGCTCACAAGTGTCAGTTGTGCAGCAAGCAAAATGTTTTCAGTGACCACATTTTGTTCATTTTTATGCCATTGATTAATTAGGTAAGATACTGTTTTGTGTCTTAAACCTACTCATCTTTTGTTTTGATCTCAATCAAAAGCTGCAGTTGATTTCCAGATGTCACATCACAAATACAGGTGGTGCTGCATCTGAACACTCTTCTGTTTATTCTTGAAGTGGGACTTTGTAGCCTTTGTAGTTCAGACTCCTTTAAGGAGCCTCAGCTTGCCTGAAAATCCAAGTGTATCACTGAATACTGAGAAGGATTTCAACTATTTCACTTAAGCAGCATGGTTCTTTATAGAAGTCAAGACTCCTAGAAGATATTTAGGATGCTGAATGTTAGTCATGCTTTATACGACACAGAAAACATCTGCACGGGAAACACTGTAACTAGTAAGTGTAAATAATCTGGGGTTTTTTTGAATGGAAATGCAGTGCAGTAACAAAACTGCCAAAGGGCTGCAGTGCAGATGCCATTTTTGTGTCAGGGAATTGGGAGCTGGGTGAATGTGGAATTAAATAGGAGACTCCACTGACCACCTGAATGGGTGCAGATCGCACTCAGACCGAGTCGTCTCTGCTACGCAGCCTACAGATATAGCATAGAAACATAGAATAGAGTTTGGGTTGGAAGGGACCTTTACAGGTCTTACAGCCCAACCTCCCCTGCAATGAGCAGGGACATCTTCAACTACGTCAAGTTGCTCAGAGCCCTGTCCAGCCTGACCCTAAATGTTTCCAGGGATTAAGTAAGGTGCACTTAAGTGTTTCATGGAATTGCCTGCTACCGGGGAAAGTACCCATATCCATCTCTCCACTTAGGCTAAAAAAAAAAAAAAAAAAAAAACACCAAAAAAAAACCACACACCCCAAAAGCCCAAAACCAACCAACCACCAAAAAAAACCCAACAACAAAAAGAACCCCAAAACCAACCTCGCTTGGTTAGTCATCCTCTGTTGTGTTTGCCCTGCAACAGATGGGGTCTGCAAGCAACAGCCTGATATAATTATGATACTCTTTCTATTCTCTTTTGAAGATTAACTCGCAGTTTTTTAAAAAGTCACAGCAACGTAGACTCTCTTGGTTTTGTTCTGTTTTGGGTTTTTTTTCCCCTACATTTTGGTTATCCTATTTATACCAAATCAAATAAATTTTAACCTTTGATCTGGTTGTGGGCTTACGAACAAATAAAGTTATTTATTTGTAAGCAGCATTCTAAGAGACGTTTCTGGTCAAAAATCCCCAGCTACCTGGACAAGCGAAATATTGATACTGAAAGTAGAGGAACTTCCCAGTTTCATAAGGATTCTCAGCCTTTTTCAAGATGTACCATACCAAGGCAACATAGTAAGTGATATTGATTGAAAGACAGAAAATTAAACAAGGAAATGAACTAACAACAAACAGCAATTCATAAAGGAATTCTGGGTATCATTATAAAACTAATTATCCTAAACTTTGGAGAAAATATTTTGACACAGAAAGCTTGTAGTGTGTAAAAAAAAAAAAAAAGGCATTAATCTCTTTCATACTTGTAATAATGCTAGGCCAAAATGGGAACATATATAAGCGCATGTAAGTATAGAGAAGAGAGATTTTTAACAAAACAGAATTACAGCTATCACAGCAGTTTGTGGATAAATTATTAGGTTTATTACTCCTAAAGTAGTTTGAATAGAAGTGTTCCAGCTGTTAGATCTGATCACCAGCACACTGCCAATTTTCTCTGCCAGATAGTCCTTTTATGCAATGGGGAACTTGTTGCAATTAAGGGATTTTCTCACTTCCTTATAATTCTGTGATTTACAATGTTGTCTTAAATTCAATTGTATGAACCATATTCAGCTCCTTTTATTCAAAATTTTCTGCACACGGAACCGAATGAAACCACCTAATCCATTTCCAGTGAGAAATACAGGTTAACATCTTTCTAATCGTGCTTGCTGCATTAGTAAGTTGCTGCTGGTATGTCTGACAGCAAATAGCTAAAGTAAACCTTACAGCATGTTTGTAGGAAGCCTTTTTAATGGGATGCTTTATGCTACAGTAATCCCTCACTACCTTCAGAAACATATTTAAAATTGCAGGCTATTCCACCAAAAATAATATGATTTTTTTTTCCTTGAAACCCTTTGATTTCTAGAACAAAATATCTAATGCCAGAAAACAGTAGATGCTGACCAGTGGAAAAGCACTAACCCTCTAGTATTCTAAAACTTCTCATCAGTAAGATAAACCTATTCAATTGCAGAACCATATCATCATTACATTTACTCAACTCCTTCCACTCTATGGTATCTCAAAATACCCTACGTATTTCAAAAGGAATAGAAAGATTCCATCTACTACTAGAAGGTGCAACACCACTAAGGCTGGTAGAGCGTATGTCATAGTATAGTACACGCATGGGGAATGAAATGGGAGACTAAGGAAACGAAAACTGACTGTACAGAAAGAGCTTAAGTAGGTATGATTTAAGTATTTGCTCAGGGTATTTAATCAAAACACCTATGGGTTTTTTGATAGCTTTTTGAAGAGTGATATATACTCGAACGATTACTCGGAATACCAGCTAAAGACAGCACATGAAAAAAAGCAGTCCTCCAACACCCACCGAAACGAACTTCTAAGAGAAGGGATCACCGACCTAATCACCAGTGCAACTTCCTTCGGAAACACTGGCTTTCCCTAAGGGTTTCCCTTCGCAGGGCTAACCAAGCCCAACTTTGCTTAGTTGGTAGTATCTGACAAAATACTGCTCTACCACACAAGGTGGTCCAGCAGGTACATTTAGGGCCCAGTCTGCAGCAACACTGCACTGCAGTCCCAGGTAGAAGATCAAGGAACATTCCTCAAACAAGAAGTGATTTGGCACACAGAGCCACAAATGCCATCTTGTAGAGTGCTCCTACTAATTATAATACACAACTTACACAAAAGAGTGCATGTTCCTTATTGTTTTATAGTTCTGGACATTTAGATTTTTCTTACGTGGTCACAGAATTCTGAACATACCTCATACACTTACCCCCAGTTGTAGTTGGGCACTGAATCAATTCAGGGCCAGAACTCACTTCTGTTCTCCACGGTCACCCATCTCCCAATTCCCTGACACAAAACCAGCATGTACACTGCAGCCCTTCTGCACCTCTTCAACCTTCCAAGGCAAGAGGGATCAACTGACTGCCAAACAGCTGCCCCAGTATGCAGAGTACCCCCCGCTACGCTAAACTATACAGTTCATATATAAGGTGATCCCAGTCAGATAGCGATCTCTCTCCTTCAGTTTATCAAATTAAAAGAAGATTCTTTGTTTTAGCCACTAGTGAGTTAATATGGAGTAATCAAAAATTATCCTACTGAAACATGATCCTTTATCTACCTTCACTCACTAAACAAAACTCAGCTTACGTTGATTAAATGATTACTTTCTCATCTCCTCTACTGCACCTTCAAACAGAAAACATACACTTGTCTTGGCTTCCAGCAAACAAGTTATTCCATGTACAAAAGCTGTGCTGAGATCCACATGCTCTTCTCAGAAACCTCAGCTTTAAAAACCAAAAATCTATATCTGAAGTATTATTGAATTTGATTGATCCACATGTAAGGAATTAAAGTAGGTGATATTTCAAATAAGTCCACACTCTCAAATGGGCATAGGACAGAGAAGACGATGAGAAAATTAACCAGAGAATAACTCCGCAAGCCCTGACACTTGCTTTCTCACCAGCAAGAAAAGGTGGCATGAGACAGTCTTAAAAACAGCTGGTTTGCCATTATGACAAACTAGACTGTTACTAACTCGAAACAGTGAAAACACATCAGTAAAATAATAAGTACAGCACTAAAGGTCAGCAACTTCTTAAATCTTTGGTCTCTGAAGAGACTTGCTGTCACTAAAGAAAATAAAAAGTGAACTGTAATTGGTAGAGGTAGGCAAATCAGAGCCTGCAGAAAAACCAACACTGAATAATCTCCTAAAGTTTTTAAACGTTGTTCGATAAAGCACCTTTCAAAGACCATAAGGAAGACATCACAGTCCCTTTGCTTTCAGTGAGTATCATTGACAAATTCAGAACCTGAAGATTACATATTATTTATATTCAGGTCTCTGGAGATATCATTGACAATTAAGAATCAGAGCTCCCCATTCCAGCGGGATTTCTGGGCACACACAGCCGAAGTGCTTTGCAGAAGGGTCACAGAAGTATTAGGCAGTTGGAGAGCAACAAGGAGAATCTCAAATACATGATTACCAGTCAAGTACCATTAACTATGAAAGTGTGTTGGCTGTCATTCACTGTTTCTGTACAGCAAGTTTGCTCACATGAAATCCTGAGCTGTTCAGCAACAGTTGTTCCAATTAACTTTCCATTGTTTTACACATATCTGATAAAGACTCTCCAACATACCAAAAAACTGTGATAGATTCAATTTTTGACTTTTAGTACAACATGAGGGAAGAAAGAGGAAAAAAGCATTGAAGTGTGGCAGGGTTTTTTTATTGTAATAGAAACTGGAAATACATGCATTTATTTATTTACAGAAGGAAAGACAAGCCAAGTCTCACATGCACGCTTCATTTTGTGGTGATCCTATATTGTACAGTGAATGACTACTTAATCTATGATGTTTCCTTCCCTGTTGAGATAACTAATGAACAATTAGAGGGTCACGTAAATCACTACTTACTCCGGCATCGCAAAACATTTGACAGTTTCACCTGCTGCCAAACGGAGTCTTAGGAGTCCATCAGGAAATTTTCAGAAATTTCTTTTCATTTGGCGCTAACATGCAAAAATTGAGTACACCAAAAGTGTTCATGGTGAAAACATACATTAAAATTTAAAATCTTGTCTTTACAAGATACCAAATAAACAGAACTCACGACATATTTTCGGGGGGTATCCCCACATCAGTGAAGACTTCTCTTAACTGTCTCTAAAAACATCCCCTTTCTTCACACACACTGCTTTGGCCTTTATACATGCTACATGCAACAAGACTAAAGCTTTCTAAAGATAATATCACATTAATAACAAAAATAAAAGAACAAGAAACTCAAAATCTACACAACAGTAAACTGTACTAGCGTCACAGGAGATGCATATACGACGTTCTGTATGCCAGGACTGAAAAAGGCCTATTTGTCATCTGTAATCTGGTCACGTATTTTACTTGTCTTTATTGCCTGTACAGGTTTCTCTCCAATTTGAAATTAATTTTGTATTCATGAGTTATATTTAAAGTAGCTTATATCAAAGTATATCAGAAGCAACACTGTCCCCTTCAAACACTGCTAAATGAGTTTGCAAAAGTTGATTCATCACACTTCTACCACTTCCTTAGTTAGACCATAACCAATTCATGGCAAAGTAACGCACTGCACAAGGAGCACAAGATCACCAAGAAAGAAGTTATCACAGCATAAATGAAAGATGAGCAAGTATGTCATTAGGAAGATCTACTTCATATCTTATTGCCACATAACAAGGAAAAAGTATTATAAAATAAACAGCACTCTGCCAAGACCTCCTGGCAACTTCAGTTTTGTACATTGTTTTAGAGCACTTTCAAGTCTTTCCAATCCTGTGTATTTTAAGCATCTGCCTGAAGGAAAACAGCACATCATTTTAAGAAATCAATCCTCACTTTTGATGCAAGATTCTAATTGAAAGAAATGAACTGCAATTAAAAAAAATCAACTCTGAAGAAATGATAAAATTACAGTATGTTCTGGCCATTAAAAAACTTACGTACAACTTGGGAAGTTGTTATGAAACTGTATTTCCTGAATATATTGGGAATTACTATTTGCTGCCAAAAGCATTAATACATACGTAAGTAGACCGGGACTGTTACCTTCCTGTGTTGTACTGTGACAAAATAAAAGGGATGACAAGAAAGATGGGTGGAGCTGGATAAAGTCTAAATCCACCTCCTTTCCCACAACACCATGGAAGAGCACAGTGGAAACTCCTCCAACTCCAACCCCAAGGAAATGACATGATTTAAAAAAAAGAAAGGACAAAATTAAAGGTGGGTTTTTTCATTTTGAAGGAGAAAAAAAAAAAAAAACACAGAAGAGCTTTTGGTCAAGAATTGACTAGCGCATGAAACTATGGGACCAAACGAGGACAAAAAGCTGGCTCAAGAAGCTGAAGGAAAACCATAACAGAATTCCAGTTTGCCAGAAGTCACTGTTCTGAGCCCAAAGTGCATTTAAGAGATTGAAGAACATAAGTCTGTGTTGACTATATAATTTTGCCCAGAAAACACATCTCCAACATCACTAATTAGGGAGCAATCGTGTTTTACAGTACCGTGCAAAGCTTTTCTGCTTGTTTCTATTAGCATCTACCTCTGAGGAGTTAAACTATTGACCCAGAGCATCAAGAACAGCTGCAGTTCTGGGAAAGCTGTGTTTAAACTGTGGGAGAGCAGAAAGGGTTGGCATTGGTCCCAGAGGTCAGTTGCTTGACCAGAGAAGGTCCTGCAAAAGGTTTTCCACCCCAATGGCATCGTAAGGCTCCAAACACTGCTCAGCTCCCACCAACTGGGTGCGGGCAGGGAGACAGCAAAGCCTACGGGCCCCCCAAGGAGCTCCGCCAGCGAGAACCACGTCCGCAGGCATTCACAGCACCCCCCGAACCACGGTAAATAAATACCTAAAATGATGTGAATCACTTGCAACTGAAATGGGAGCTACATGAATATGAAAAGAATACTAACAGTTACAAAGAAATGACAAATTCATCAATCAGAAATGGAAAAAACAACACAGGAGCACAGCAGAGTCATTAGGCAAAAGTGAAACATTCTGAAAATACTGCTTAATTGAAAGCTCAATGCAAATGAATACCTGCATTTCCAAATCTGCATATGCAAGGTGTTAGCTTGTCAATTTAATCCCACTCCCCCTTCACTCCTCTGCAAAAATAGTCCAGTTGATTGACTAGGGCCTGTGTAATGTATAGGATCGGTACTCAGGAAGAAGTTTGCTATCAGTTTTAACAAGATCATATTTTTAGCTATCAAGTCCTGACGACAGACAGTTCTGATGGCCAAGTATCAAATACCACATTGGGATCCTTTGCTGTAAAATAATAAAAATAAAGTTTTCCAGCCATGCTGGTTTTCCCATTTTCTTTTTCAGAATATATTAATTAATAACAAAACACCACAGACTAATAGTCAGCCCTATATGAAGGCATGAGATTACCTTCCATCTTTCTCAGTATCAAAAATATTTTCCTCCTATTAGATATAAATTTTTTTGGACATACTTTTGTGCATTAGGAAAGCCCCAGAAAGTATTTCTAGTAAGACTCAGTAAAAAAGTTATCTCAAGGTCTGAAGCTAAAACAAAGCATCAGCCTATTGCAGATGGTTGCCTTATTATTATTTTGGTTGACATTAGTAACGCTAATAATTAAAAACATTTAAACACACAGGTAGCATTCTTTAACTTACAAATTACTTGCTTCAGAAAAGAAAAAATACAACTACTACAGCATAAAGAAAAAGCTGACTATGCAATCAAAAGCCCAAAGGACCCAATTTCTTCATAAAGTACCTGATGGACATCGTGACAGTCTGATTACCTTCTACCACCAATTTTTGGAACATGTGAAAAATACTGTATGCTTCTTGCTGGTATGTGGTCCAAGATGACTCATAAATCTTCCTTTATCTCCTTCGTGGTGTTAGCAGAAAAGGATGAGTTGCTTTTTTCCATCTCATTCACATGTCTTTCTGTCTGTTACCCGTGCCCTTGAGCAAAGATTACTGATGCCCTGCCTTTGATATATGACACATCACATACAGCAGCTTTTCATCAAGTGAATTAACCTGAAAAAATGCAAACCTACCTGCCAGTTGCTTCCCAACTTTCCACTGTTCCTTTGTGTACCTCCTTCCTAACATGCCACACACAAGGCATGCAAGAACAAGGTTATCAGACACAGAAAATTAAATTGTTATTCGGTGGACACTGACGTAATTTATTCAAATACGCTACTTAATATTTACCTTCATAACTGATTCCAATTGTAAAATATCCTGTTAGTCATATTTGTAGCCTGAAAAATGTCTCTTTAAAAATCAGAGGATGAACTACCTGCTCGGATCACCCCAAATTATTGCTCTGAGTCATGTATAATAACCGCGATTCATGTGATGCATTACTGATATGGCTCTACAGAAACAATTCTGCAATGCTAATCAATACAGAACGATCAGTCAGTATGCTGCATATTCTGGTTTTGTTTTTTCTTACAACTTCAAATATGTTTTTATATCCCAAAATCACTAATATTTTAAAACGTTAACTCTCTTCACCGTGGTTGAACTGTTCACAAGAGTGATTTTTTTTATATGAAATTAAGACTCCATTGCACTCTTTCGTTTTCCTTAGTTAGGTTCTTTTAAGAAAAATGGACAATAAATGCATGTGTGGCACTCTCTTTTCTGCATGTACCTTCAATCTTACATTTTAAAGATGCCAATTAGATAACTGCTATGCTGCTAATTAGCAAGATTCACACACTAACCTCTCTGAGACTTTTTTCTGCTTGGGATTTTTTTCTACTGTAGATTATTAATTGTTTTATTTTTGTAACGGATTACTGACAGGATCTCAAAGACATTTAAGTACAGGAGTTCCTAGATACTTCAACATTTTTCAAGGCAGGAAAGTAAATTCCCAATATTACTCTGTTCCACAAAACAACGCGCTTGAGAATACACATGCTGCACCTTTCATAATGAAAAAGATGAGATTTTTTTCTTCTTTTATGAAAATTGTATTATATCTTCTAATGAAGGCAGTGACTGAAAAATATAAACATTGATATATATTTTCCAATGAATTGGCTTAAGAGTAATGTGTAAAAATAGGATTAATGGAACAAAGCATGTACTATATAAAAATAGCCTGTAGAAAGAAGCATTAAGCAATTACAACTCTAGCACTGAAGGCTCCAATATTATAGGGTAATATTTCCTTAATGTTAGACTTCATTAACCCTAAGATAATCTCTCATAAATTTTGCTGATTTTTTAAGGAGAAAAAATAAATTATGTTTATTAAACTACTGAATATGTTTATGAAAACAAGACATAATCTAGTGCTATAAACTTCTTGTCTTTATCTGAATAATCAGGAAGCTCATAAATAAAATATCATATAACAAAGTGAGTGCTAAAATTCATTACCGTAATAGCTATGCTCATGATCTATTTCATTAACACTCCTCCTTTCTTTGAATAAATGGGTTCTTTGGTCTACCAGAGCAAGGCCATTTACAAGACAAAATACTAAGCTGCTTTTTCTCATTTTCCCTTATCTGTTCTATTCCCAACTTTCTAAATTAATTCTTCCTTTAAATCTTATTGTTCCTTCCAGTGTAACTCACAGCACATTAGAGAAACTTGAAAGAAATATAAGCAAAGAAATGGGTCTATGGAGTATAAGTTAATTAGGAATCTAAGTGACTGGTGATGAGACTTGACGGCATATGGCTTTGGAATGAATTTAAGAAGCTTAAGTTCATTTAAAAATAAAATGTAAATATATCAGAAGTTCAAAAGAAGTCATACCTCAAATTAAGCCATGCTAATGTTTCAGCCCCAACACCAGCTAAAGATAACAATATATGATGGCATACTGATTTTATCTCAAAAGTTTCTTCTCATCAACATGGATCAAAAGCGCCAGTAGCTGTTAGTGAGGTGGTAATACAGCCACTTACAATTAAACGTTAGCAACTGCAGAAGTCGCCATCCAGAATCAAGTATGTAACTATGGTATTCAGCTTAACACACTACCCAATAACACCGTGCAGAACCTACTTTTCTGTCCTCACAGCAACAAGCCATCTTTATACTCATCAACCTCGACTTCGCTGTTTTTATCCCGTTCTGCTCATTTCGTATATAATATATAGGACACGATCTGGATAAATCCTCTACCGTAACACTGGTGTCGCAAGAACAGATCCTTGGGAAAGACGACACAGAAGAGTTCTAAACTATGGTGCTGGGAGATTCCAGATGCTGCAGCTGTGTGATCACGTGGGGACTGGATCTGACCTGGGCGGACAGGAGGGGCTGAAGGCTTTGTACAGCCACACTCCTCCCTCGCCGTAAGGACGGGCAGCAGTCTTAAAAGTTCCTTTTAAAACATTCCTCAGGGGAATGTTTCAGTTGTTCCAAGGCTTTAAAAAGATGCAAAATGGGTAACTCCACTGACTGAAGAGGCCCTGTCTAAGGCAGGGAAATGCAAGAAAAGGCAATCAGACTCTGTAAGGAGAACTTGAAGTGGTTTACATACTGAAAGTTAAAAAAATGTATTGTTAGACTAAGCAGCTACCAAAGGAAGGAAGGAACGGACAGATGATGCTTTAACCAGATTTCTTACTAAATGTTCATGTTTTCCACTCAAAGAAAATCACTGCAACTACTCCTGATGCAACTACAACAAAGTGCAAAGGGGTCCAGTCTCACATCTTTCATGGGAACGCAGTATTGGTACTCAGAGCACTACTACCCATGAGGAAAAGTAGCCGCCTCTATGAGAAAAAGCATCAGCTGAAAAGTGCATTAACTTATCAAGTGCTTAACTTAGATTGCTCACTTCCTCCCCAGAACTCTGGAGAGAAGACAAGGGATAATACAGAACGTTACACATGCATTCTAGGCCTGTATATTCATTGATAGCTTTTCCCCACACACTTCGAACAGGCAAATTTGCCACCAGAGGACACTGGATTATCAAAGGAAATAATATACAATTAAATGCAAAGTGTAACAGTACCTTTTATCAGTCCAACTGATAAAACTGCCGAAAATAAACAATAGACAAGCTTTGCAGGCTCTCCCAAATCATTGTTTTTCAACTTGATCAACTAGATAAACAATACATTGCAACTTTTAATACTTTTCATGTTAAAATCTCACCTCTAAGTCTAGCTGCAATTATCGTTACAAAAATCTTAATACAGAGCAGCAGGTTGCCATAGCAAGCCATAACATACAACACAAGTGTCCCTCTGCATAAGTCCTTGATCATATTGTTTTCTATATCACCTCCATCAGTCTTGTCTGAGCAGTCTCGCGAGGCATTTGCTTTCCCCTGAATCCCACATTGAGACCCACCCGCATTCAAAACCTACGTGCGCGACGAGGGTTTGCATCCTTTTATCTAGGAAGAACACAGATGCTACGGTAGAGACTAGAAACATGCAAACACAGTTTAAGTATCAGCAATGGTTTAGGTGATTAGGTAGAGACATATTTTGAGAACGTCCATTTTACAAAGAGTCCAAAAAATCAAGAGAGCCCTGAAAGCTTTAGGAGTCATATTTTGGTTAGTGTAAAGTACTCTCAATTCTGGGAACTCCTGAAACCCAGGAATACACAGCAAGATGCAAAATCATCAATATCACTCATATTATTCGTGTACCAAGATAAAATATTGGCTATAGTAGATAAAGCATTAATAAATTATTAGAAGCTGTTAAAAGGTATTATAGATAAGCAGTATGTGCATTATTGATCATGTAATCTACTGGACTGTACAACCAGTTGGTATAATGGATTGTTATCCATTCAATTCCTAATGCTATGAACTACACACGTACCCTAATGTGCATGGTTACTCATTTTCTTTGTTTTCAATACTGACATAAAGCAGCTGAAAAGCAACTACAAAGTTTTCAATTTTTTTTTTTATTGAGGTATTTGGGGTTTTTTTCCTGCTGGTTTGGTTTGTTCTTTTGGAGGGATTTTTTGCCAGCTGCATCTCCAGGAAGCAACATTCTGTGGGTGGAACAGCTCAGAGTTAAGTACCTGAGTCACCACCGGCACGCAAGCCCAGTATGGAATGCGCTGGTCTGCGTGCTTTGAAACGGGAGGAGGCTAATGACAGTGCTGAGAGAACGCTGAGGACTACGGCACTTGATCTTTACTGAGAATCATCCAGAAACAGCCAGCACCACATTTGCAGAACCACTTGCAACGCAAGGACCAATGACTTCAATAACGCAACTTTGCGTTATATTCACCACCGGTGTAGGTGGGCTTGCGTTCAAGTTGGTCAAAAGAGTTCTAGAAGGAAAGAAAATTAAAAGAGAGCTGAGTTGTCAGTGTCAAATCACTGCTGATGAATGAGCTAATCCACAAGACTTTGCTATACGGGAAGTCTATCTCATTGGACACACAAAGCAAAGAGAAAAGAAAAAACATGAAAGGGAAAGCTTGCATTAAAAATATGACTTTAAAAAGATTGTGGATTGCCCATGACATGTAATAAGTCATCTGTCTCTCTTAATAAAGAGAAGTCATTATTTACTAGTGAACTAATACCAGTAACTGTGACAAGCAAAACCAACAAAGCCCATAAAAACATAAAAACGCTGTTCTATGCAGTTAGGCTGCAAAAGAACAAGTTCAATGTTTTAGATGAAAAAGCATTTAGGCTTACAATCTGTTCTAATACAACCTCCATTACATGTTGGGAAATGAAACAAAGATCAAGAACTCATCCTCATCCCCAACTTTTACAGGAAAATTAGAAAACATGTTCTTTTTTAAAGCAGGAATTTAAGTCACAGGAACTTGTTTAATGCTTTGGACTGGTACTTATGGATGTTATAATTAATGTGGCCTTTCAAACTACTGATGTTTTAATACTACATCATCTTCGGATATTGTAACTTAAAGAAAAGTCTCATCTCCTCTTCTAAATATAAAGCATATTCCAAATTCAGGTTTTCTGTAGTCCGTTATCCATGTCTTCTGTTGCCTCAAGTATTTCAATCTTCATGTAGGTGATGCAGTCAGGTGTCGTGGAACTAAGAACAAGGATACCATTAAACTGCTTTACTATATTATTTTTCCACGTCAATAACACATAGGTTTTATCACTACGAGGACAATCCTTATAGAAATAAACTGTCAAACACATACCATATCTCTAGGTAATGCCACTAAAGCTACACTTGCAATGTCTTAAAAACCACAGGATTTATTTACTAATATTTTAGGATATTAGTCTCACTCAGACCTGAAAAATAAAAAAGCTTCACTTCAATATAATTAAGGTAGTTAAAGCTTTATATGTGTTTCATGTTTTCTTGGCTTTTGAAAAATAAACTATCTTAGATAGTAGTTATTACCATGTCTCATATTTTTTTCAACCATAGTAGGATATAGAATGTTTTCCAAATGATGAAATCTAACGTGAATAAACACTGGGATTAGAGGGTTTTTGCTTGAGAAAACAAGTATGACAAAACGTAAAACAGTTACATAAAAATGTTGTTTCAACTTTTAAATCAATGACTAATGGGAGAATCTACAACTGCTGACACTAACTTGCAGTTAAAGTAAGAAAAAAAAATAATCACCAATAAACTATAATTTTTTGGGGGCTAGTTTTACTTGGCATGCGTTTGAGCCTGTTCTTATTATTCATTTGTCTTCCATACAAGGTTTTCAGCAAATTTTAATATGCTTTTCCTAATAAATTTCCCGCTTTATATCTTTAGGCCTATTTGCATTAAAGTAAGAAAAAAAATAATCACCAATAAACTATAATTTTTTGGGGGCTAGTTTTACTTGGCATGCGTTTGAGCCTGTTCTTATTATTCATTTGTCTTCCATACAAGGTTTTCAGCAAATTTTAATATGCTTTTCCTAATAAATTTCCCGCTTTATATCTTTAGGCCTATTACAATACTATGATTTTCAGAATCAGAAAGGTCAGGCTGCCTCCTATAAGCAGGCCAAAGCTTAAAAGAAACTTATAAGAGCAAAGCTTATCTGATAAAGGTAAAAACTGATATACAAAGCAGATACGTAATCAAACCACTGAAGCATAGCTCTAAATTTATATATCAAATCTTCAAAATTATTAACTCTGAAAGAATAAGCAAATGGATATATTATCTGGTGAAAAATTGTGCTGAACAGTTACAGAATGTATTAGTTCATCTCACACAGTGAAAATTTTCCTAAGGTCACCACCTAATTGAAGGGGTGATTCCAAAAGAAGTTACCGAACAACAAATAGAGCTTTGCTAGCAATTCTGAATGTTGTAGTGCTTTGGGAAAAACGGAGGAGCTTCCTTTAAGTATTGAAAATTTACTCAAGTAATACCATAACTAAATCTATTTTACAAAAACAGGAAACTCATTTTAATTAACTATAATTTTATCTTAATAGTGATTTTAGGCTCTTAATCGAATTATTTTTTTCCAAAGTCATTTTACTGCTAATAAATGAAAGACATGAAAAACTAAATTGCATAATAAAGCATGAAGGGCATACAGTTATGAAATACCATGCCCATGAGAGAAGCAAGCAGTGTTTTATGTTCAACGAAAATCTTAAGAGCAACATGCAAATAAATGAGATAATACTCTTTAAACAATTAACAACCACATTTCAGAAGTCATTTTTTAAAATACTACTATTTCTCAAGAAATGTGAAAAGTTGTAAATCAGTAGCACAAGCAAGCACAACCATCTTTTCCTTAGTGATTTCTAAAATACTTAAAATAATTACTGGAAATATATCTTCTTCCCTGTCATTTAGGCCCTTCAACAATTGACAATTATGTAACTAGAAAAGCACTTGATTTTGGCAGCTAGTAATGCCCCAAATGATTTTGCTGTCGACATAGTTTAACAACTCACTAAATAATATCAAAAGTATTTTTTACCTTTTATTAAGAAAAAAAACTTTTTAGAATTTCATGGAAAAAAATATAAACCAACCATTTCGCACTTGTGTTGAACTGCCAATGAAACTATTTCCTTATAAACCTGAATTCCATCTCCTGGCATGAACATCTACTTATTTTAGGGAAGCGTGTTCAAGTGAGTAATGTAAACTTGAGCTGAGAACAGAAAACTTGTCTGGCACATGCATCAGAGATCTGACTTGAACTCCAAAGCTGAAACGCACGACAACGTGGTGAAGATGATGTTCCCTCACGGACGCGAGACATGCCTGTGGTTTCCTTTCAAGCAACATTTAGGGCACGTGCATCCCATGCAATGGGACGAGCCAAGCAAGGAAAAGGCAGCGCAAGGCTCACAGCTCTAACGAAGAGCACTAATTTTTCTCATGCCAAAGTGCTAGGAAAAATAAAATTAAAAAATCCCACATTCAGAAGCAACTGAAGCAACCTGATTATTCTCTACAGCCTATACACCTAGATAAAGTCAGCCTGGCATTTTAAAACAACTGCATTTTATCAAGGGGTTCTCAAGGTTTTCCTTAGCATGGGTTACATCTCATTTCTGACTCTCTCATCCCATGGGATGTTTTAATGGTTTCTAAAGATGAACTGCAGCATTATTGCTGTATAGCTTGAGTTTATAAGTAAACTGGTAAGCACTGCACCAGACCAAGTGTGTGAGAGAGCACATGCAGAGAAGAGAAATGTCGATTTGTCAGCGCTATGCAGATCACCCTGGTTTTTCATGTATCGGCCAACCACTTTTTTAGGTTACCCAAATAAGCTGAAGGTAAAAAAGTTATTCACCAAATCCCAAAATTCTGGAACTTTGGGATATTCAGTGAAACTGGCAGGAAGGAGATCAATTTAAAATTAATGAAGTACTCTTTAAAAATTGACTAGTGACCTTCTGGAGCTTTCTGCCACAGGAGGTTGTGAATGCAGATGGTACCAGCAAATACAAACTGGAATTCTACAAATTCATGGACAACAGCACAATAGATGGATATACTGAGGGATGTGCACTCTAACATCCTTAATACAAGGATGCTGGGGAGCCGGACAAGAGAAATGGCCAAACCTGCCTGTTCTTCCTAAATAGCAACTTGTTGCCACTGTCAGAGACAGAATGATGACCCAAGATGGACTTGACCTCAGTGTGACGTTTCTTAGGAACTAATATTATATGCATGCAAAGACCTGAAACATTTACCAATTGGTAATTACCAACAGGTAAATGCTGCAAGAAAGAGATATGTGAAATAATAGAATAAAATTAAATTAAATTATTCTTGGAACCTTGGTCAGCAACACCAGAACCAGTACTTCTGTGCTTGCTCGTAGACAAGATATTGCACCAGAGTATTTTGAGTAGAATAAAAAAAAGCTAAGTAAGGTCACTCAGCTGCCAGGATGCTTACCTGAAATTCTAGCCAGTTCCAACAAAAGTGTATGCTCCACTTACTTATATTTGCCTAGAGGTTGGAATGGGCATAGTAATTCCCACTTTTCAGCCCGAGCACTACTGCAAGACTCCTGTACGCTGTTTAACAGTTCCTGTATTTTACCCGAAGTGTGTCAGTATCTCTGTAATAAGTTGGGGTTTGTTCCTAGCTCTTTCTCTGCATGGACATACACGATATGTGCATGTGCAGATGACAATTTAAAGAATGCAGGAACCTTTCCTGACAGGATGAGTAGATTTAACAGCAGCAAACACATTACTGCCAGTAAGATTCTTCATTTTTACACACTACTGTGTATTTTTTATGATTCGTGCCTAAGATCCTGTTAAATATTTAAAGAACAATACAATATCAGTAAGTAAACTCTTTAAATCAGGCATCCTCTATACTGTATAGTGGGAACAGATGTACTCTTATTAAGGCTATATTGTAACTCAACAATAATTTGTCATATTTGACATATTGTTAAATTACGTGCACCTGCCAGAACTGTAGTAGCAATTACAAACGATATACATACCACTTTTACTTTAAATACCTAAACAACTTATGTAGATGCGAATACGATGTATGGAAAAATTGTAATTTCCTAAATGTCATCACCAAACAACACCTAATGTCTCACAATTTCTTTTTATGTATATTTTATTATAGCACCCAACTGTTTCAACACTCTAGTGGCTGGACTTTAATGTGGTTCAAGCAGCCCCAAGTAACATCACCAAATGTTTAACATCTGTGAAAGTTGGACCAACAAATGCTCATATTTTCAGGAGGTCATGCTGGCCAGCTTTCATTAACAATTACTTTAAACTTCAGTTCTCTTTATAGCTTTTTAATTCAGGAAGGACATGTAAAGTTCACCTTAGTTAAACTGTTAAGTTTATTCCAAACTCGTATAACATTAATCTTTAGAATATTTATAAACTTTTAAAAGTTTCTTTTCCTTCCCCCAATATTTGGATCTAGTTTAATTCACCCATTGCTTTAACGTAGGGAAACAAGACTTCTAATTAGGTCTTAAGAGTTCAGCATATTTCCAGAACAGGGTCAGAATCCCCCAGCTCTCATTTCCTCTTACTTTGTTTTCCTACTTCTGCCCCCACCCAATCTACAATATTCACACTAGATTTATGATTAATTTGCAAAACTCCTAATGCCCTGGCTATTACTTATTGCCGATAATTCTATAATCATGAACCATTGTATCTTGAAAAAAATCTCTTCAGACCTTTGACTTTTTCGTCCGCATTCACACCCCTAACATAGGCATTTTGCTGGAGACTTCTAAAACAAAGAGCTCCACTATGGGGTTGGACACCTCAGTGGAAACCTGTAGGCCAGAACCCCACGGGACTCGGGGATGCAGGAATTCCAGGGAGTGGATTTTAGTGCAGGTTCAGCACTCTGGGGTGTATAACTACCTAATCCTCAAATATGCATAACAAATTCTTAAATGTGCACAGCTCATGGGAAAAAGGAAACAAAGGATCTTTTAATAATAGGATAAGTATAGGAGATGGTGATTAAAAGAACAAGATACACAATCTATTCTGAAAATCAAAAAAACCCAGTAATTTGAAAAGAGAACAGAAGACACCACTAATAATCTCAACATTGCACACACACTAATTATCCCTATGAAAATCCAAATCTTTTTCCCCCTTCCTTCGCCACGCCAGCGTCACAAGACTGACAGCTTTAAATTTTTGCTGTAGTCTCTCTGTTTTGGAAGGAGATAGAGGAAATGACCTGTTGGAAACATGCTTTTATGATTATTTACAGGTTTCAGCAATATTGCCATCTCTTATTCCTTTCTCCATCAGGAATATTTGGTTTTCACCGTACCGTAAGTCTAGATACTCCACTATGTTCCATTTTAATAGCATGTAGCTATACACTCCTATTTCAGAGCACCACAGAGGAACCATTGACGGGGATAAGTGGGAGCTAATCTCTTTCCCACGCCCACGACTTGTGCAGGGATCCCACTCCCAGACTTCCCAGGGCTGCAGCCATACTCTCCGATCAAGTAACGGCTTTGCCCTGCTGCACTTCGAGGAGAACTGGGAGCAGGCTGCTCCCAACCCACCAAGCGATGCCAGGGGGACTCAGCCTCTTTCTCTAACAGTTAAGAGTTACAACACAGAGGTTGCACCGAGACCCAGCTTTGCTCTAGGACCTCAGACCCCACACATCCAGATGGGGACCAACGTTTAACACACAGCTTGTTAGCGGCTGCTTTAGTGTTTCTCCCTTTTATTATTTATAAAGAGCACTGGTGCAGATATGTTGGAAAAGAAGGTGAATATAAAGCTCGTTCTGAAGAGCATGAAGGTATTTCGTTTTGTTTTGGAAATGTTTGCATTATGTATGGGTTTACACAGAGGGCTTTATAGACTCTCTTAAATGATTTACCGTTAAGGTACATATTGATTATAATCTCCAGTTATTTAAAAGGAGACCTGTTTACCCCACAGCACTTAATACATTGCGACGTGTTTCAACTTAACAGTGACACTGGTAAACAAAAGTTACTGATCTACCTACTGAGTTATAAAACTTGTAACATGCTGTAAACAGCTCTGTCATTTTATTTAGCATATTGCATTGCACGAGCTGCTTTATTTACCTAGCGGTAAATCTTTATGTATCAAAAATGCTACAGAAGGCACAACAAATAAATTACAAACAGACACTAACATCTGACTAGTTAATCAAACAAATAGGACATGTAACAAAGAGAAAAGCTATAAATATTGACAACAAGCTGCTTCAGTCACAAAAACATTCAATACTTCAGTTCTCAAGTGTGAGTTTTATATCAGTCCCCTGGAAACAGTTTGTATCCTCCAATAAATTTTTACAGTTGATTCACCTGCCTGATACCCTTCAGCCATTTCCTTCAGAAGCTGTCAAACCCGCCAACAATAATATATGGCCCGACCAACAAGAACAGCTGTAGCCATTCTCTCTGCTGGTTCCTGCACCCTGTTCTGCATAAAATAATACATCAAGATTAATTGATTTTCCGTCAGTCTCACAGAACAGAAAATTAATTTTCATGTAGCTATTTTCTCCAGCATATGAATTTCGAACATGGCAAGTAATTTAAGTTTTTAATTATTCATAAGCAAAAGAAAAAAAAGAAAAAAATATCACAACACATGATAAAGTGAGCCCCTGAAAGCCCCAAGGCCATGGCCGGGACCTTGATTTGTGCTGAGACAACAATAGCATTCACTAATGCTTATATAAATAATATATGTATTAACATACATCTTAGTACAACACCAAATTTCTCTCACTCTGACCCAAGACTACCAGGTCACACAGCAGCAGTTTGTCACAGCCCGTGCAGTGGGCTACATGTGACACACTACAAGAAAAACACATAACATGTTAGCTATGCTGGATTGACCTCGATTGCCTCCAGAGCATGAACACACCTATACTATAATGGGAAGGTAATGGTCAGTCTTTGAGGAGAAGAGTAAAACTTACTCATCAGCAGAGTGTCATATCTCAGCAAACCTTCTCTTTGCAGGTGACATTGACTTGTGCAAGGAAAATTGCTAATGGAAAATTAAACAGAATAATCTGTCTTGCTCAAGTTAAATCTTTTCCAGATGATTGCTGAAGCCTTAAAGAAAAACACAGGCCACTCAAAAGACAGTAAGATGTCATAAGGCAGGCACATTTAAGAAAATCTCATTTGCTAAGGTTCAAATTTCTGTAAATAGACATTCTCAAAAGTTGCAGAATTGAATTTATGACCTTGAACTGGGGCCAAATTCGTACAGGTAAATAACCATAAGTCAAAGCATTCATCATAAGAATTTGTAATGAAGTACAAACAACTTATTATTTATCCAGTGCAACACATGATCAATAATGTTAGAGTTTTATTTTTTTTAAATACACACAACTAATATGCACTACCCAATGTTCCTACATGGTTTGGGAGTGAGAGCAAATTACAGGGGGAAAATTTATCCATAACTTCAAAAGGAGTGTGCAAATACCAAAGGCACGTCACTGAAAACATTAAGCGACAAGTTCGCTTTCCAGTGCTCTCTCCATTCTTGGAAAGTTTTGGGAAGCTTCACTTTATTATAGTTAAACCTCACTAAAAAACCCAAAGTGTTTGACAAGGCATGCCATAAAGTTACTCCACAGGAAATTTTCTCACCATTATCAGTGGCACTAGATAAATTTACAAGGATGGCAGTCTAGGGAAGATCAGTAAAATGATGAAAGCAGGAAGCACCATGATGTTTTTTGGTTATATATATTATGATGAAATGTTAACCAAGAAACAGAAGAAAGTATAACAACTGCCACAAATGTGGTAAAAATGCTCAATGTAACTAGAGCTTCTGTACTGGATAGCGAACTGCTTATCATACGGCTGGGCAGCGGTGCATCCTAGTAGCACTGCATGTATGATTCTTCCCATACTTCCATGAGAAAACCATTTCCACTGTTTTTTCAAAGGCTTCTGATTTTCCTATTCAGAGCAGGCTGAAAAACAGAGTGTTTAACCCAAAACTCAGCTTACCTACATTAAGCCTTCAAAAGCAGGTTTTGAACAAGAACCCTATATTCTGTTTTCATTAATACAAAAGAGGTTTTCAAAACAGGAACCCAAGCTCAGTATCTTCTCAATGTATCTGCCGTAAAGCTTTGGGTTGGATGGAAAAAGAGACTTGATCTTTTCTTTTTTAAGCAGTGATACGGGTTAAAGGTCCTTGCCTTCTGTGTATATTTAGCCTCGTGAATATATGGGTTTCTAGTAACAACAAAATTATCAGTAAATAAGAGCAAAACCTGTATGGCATGCATTTTCCCTGTCAACTGCATTTATTAACATCCTGACATACTACTGATTCCAACAAAACACACACTGAAAATAAAAGTTACATTTACCTCCAAAATGTAAAGAAAGTTTACATCGCAAAGTACTAAATTATTCAGAACTATAGCTTATCTTTATTGTCATGTTTGAAAATGATTACATAGCACTTTAAAGTCTAATTCAGAAAAAACAAACCAGTGTCTAACTTGGGGGGGG
>NW_009649180.1:1293392-1350529 GCF_000708025.1 Charadrius vociferus
GAAGAAGTAGCTTTTGATGGATCTGGGTTATTATTTCCTTTTCATAGTACAAAACAGTCAAAAGAAATAGTGCATTATACTTAGTAATACCAGTCATTCAACAACCACCCGTTTTAACAGTTTTTCATATCAAATTGATCTGCAGTTGTCCTTCTAATATTTACTTGTTTTTTCTACCCCTTCATTAAGAAAATAACCTTATTGAGAACATAAGGAGCTCATTATGTTCACCGTAAAAATACATGTTTGCAGTCCTGTAAATGGAATGTATAATCCAGGGGAAAAACCAACCAAACAGAAAAACAACAACAAAACCCCCCCACAAACAAACCCCCCCACAACTTCACAAAGTTGATACTGCTCCTACAGATACTGTTCCTGGCATAGCTTAAAGGTCTTTGTTTCTGTAAATTCAATTGAGTGTTTCTATTTCTAAGTCTAGCAAGAGGTTCTAATTATTGTTAGAAGTCTAATTAGCATTTAGTATTACATTACAACAACTGCAGCAAAATTGTACCCGTTCTCCAATAAACAGTATTCACAGTGTGCAATCAAGCTGCTGTACGATGCAATGAGAATTAATAGCACTGCACGACAATGGTAAATCCTACAACTCCCGCTGTGTGTGTTTAATAATTTTTCACTCCTTCCAGATTGTTCCCATCAAGCACAATTCCCAAGATCCTAATCAGCTTTCCTCCCCATCAATACTACACAGAGATCTGAGCACTGAAAATTATCTGCAATTTCAAAAAGTGCTTTGTTGCATTATTAGGCCACTGACCTAAGAAGTAATGGGTAAATAGTTTCTGAAAAATGTCCAAAGCACAACATAAATTAAAGCTTATAGTCTTGCCTGCTGTTCTTACCAGAGCTATAACTGCAAACTCTAACAGTTTTTACATAAAATCCCTAACTACAGTAACATTTTTTTTGCTAAAATTAGTACAAAGATGACAACGTTTATATTTAAATAACTTCTTTTACTGTATTTTGCACAAATAATACAAGTTGGAGAGCCATAAGCACCTTTTAAATGCATTGCATATATACACACACACAGAGCAACCGGAGAACAACCACCGTAGTTTTGTCTGTGTTCATGCACGCAGAATATGTAACTCACTTCTGGAAAGAGGAACGCACACGTAACCAGACACATAGAAATGCAATCACTTTTAGGTGGGTTTTTTTAGCCAAAGAAATATAAATCCTAGCCAGAATGCTACATTGTGATGGTCAGATAAATTCAAAGTTCACCACGTTTCTTTAGAGCTTATATACTTCGTACTTGCATTTTTCTGACAATTTAAATTCACTCAACAGAGAAACAGTGGCATTAGAGGGGCGACTTATTTCTATAGGAAAATGCCCGATGCCTCACTGATATATTAGCAAAGTACATCCTCCATGCGCACAGATAAATGGACTCACTTCCAATATAAAACTGTAGCTGTGCCAGTGGTGGGGCGCAAAGCAGCCAGAAACCTGACTTGTAGGTCCGTATGCTGGTTACTGCGCACCAACAGACATTTGAATATTATGAACGGAGTTGCAAGTTTGGCAAAGTACTCCCTCTGGCTTTGTCACAGTAATTTGTTTCAGTTAATGGAGTTTCAGCCTTTCCCCATAATCACTATCCCTTATTATGGAAATCTTATCTGTATAATAAACTCATCTTCTCACAGGGGACTTCTCCCTTCCTTTCACAGTTTGTCAGTGCCAGTACCATTTAAGTTTTACTTGGTAGTCAGAAAGTAATTTTATTTTACGTGGTTATCAGGAGACATAAAACACCATAGTATTAATTACCAATTACCACTACCCCTGACAAAAATGTGACGTTATTATTTATCTTCAAAAAAAAGAGGATTTGTTAATTAATACCCACAGCAAAAAATAAGAATATGTGCAAAATTCTTCTGCAGTAATTTGCATCTGTTTCTGATGAGCTGATTATGCACTTGAGGATCACACTTGAAAAAACACCACATTATTACATATCTGGACACAGTGACAAGTACTTGGTAGGGAGGGGAAGGGAGAGCTCGAGACAGAAAGCCAGGAATTGGGCATGAGGAAAAAGGGGAGAACAAGTTACAGGATAACTCCACTGTGGTCTGAGATGTCGGTAGCCTTTGCAGAAAAAAGGAGTATTTCTCAAACAAAGTCTGTGTTATGCCAGTTGAATGGGAGATGCATCAAATAGCAATAAGGAATTCAATTTTTTTGGTTAGGCAGAGCCAAATATGGAATGTAATGCAGGGCTAGCATCAAGCCCTTTTTCCCCAGTAGGCAGCATTCATAAATACAGAATCAGTGAACTGTGAATGCAGCTTCTCCTTCCCAATAGGCCTACTTCAAAAATGTGGACTTTTCAGTCCCATCTGTAGAGAGGTTTTCCTGAAGACCTCTGGAACAGCCTACTTTTCTAAAATTAATTATATGTAACCACAGAATAGAACATCTTGTTTCTATACTGTAAGCTGAAGGCACAAGAGCAGCTCAATCATACAGTAGGTGGGGAAAAAAAAGGTTACACATGTGAATTCCTCATGTGATGCGTGGCACCTGGCAACCTTCACTTTGGCTACCACAGAAGATGTCACACTGTTAATGCAACTACTGCAATTAAAACGGCATGATGAGTTTATCCAGTATAACCCAACTGTTACCTTTACTACACAGCTAATGATCACTTGGCTCTCCAAGACTTTCTCTCTGTTTTTCACCCTTCTGGAATTGCAAAAATCAAACAAACGTACACCTTACACAACTAAAACCCACATAACTAATTTTGTTATTAGCTGTGGATATGAAAGCTGAAACAGCCAGATGAGAACATCGGCGCAATTTTTATTCTGCGCTGATGCTTGTCTCCATGGAAGCCGTAATACGCTGTTGTATTGGTGACTTTGAAGTCGCTTCTTGGCCGTCACTTTGTTTGACTGTTGATGAGCTCTCCAGGCAGCTTTGTCCATTAAATCTTATGGGTTTCTTTTCCCTGAACGTTCAAACCTGCCTGTCATTCGGTGTTAACTCTTTTTTGTATATTTTCTTCTTTCTTTTTTGGCTTTTAAGTTGGTGCATCATCCCCAGTTTGGAAGTTTTGATATACAGGGATGCCTGATTCATTTCACTTAAAAATATGAACCCAATGGGCTTAATCCAGAATCTCTGGCTCTGAACCGTGTTACCATATGTTGTATTTGATTTGTATTTCTATCAGTATCAACCCAAGCATCCTTATACACACCAGCTATGAACGTGATTTATAGCGAGTCATTCAAGGCAAAGCCTATAGCTTCCCTTCACGATTTGACGTTATCAGATTACTTCAGAAGCTGGCAGCAGCTACCATAAGTAACAAGCTGTCACTGTAAATAAATCACTCCCTCAGAAATAACAGTTAAAAATATAGATTAGCATGAACAGAGGTCAGTATTTTAGGCTTGGTTTTTGTTTCCCCTTCTCAGCCAAGTCACAAATCAACCTTTTATCTGACCAAAAGGAAAACCAAAAACAAGCACAAAACTTTTCATTCGTATCCAAGACAGAAATTAAAAACAAAACAGAACACAAAAGGTAGGCACCGTGCCTTTGGCTAGCCCAGTTTAACCACAAGAGGATAGAGTCTTTATTTAGAAACAGCCATAATAAAAAAGCAGTAGCCAACAACTTGAATAAGTTAAGTGTGGTCATTAAGGCTTCCCTTACCAGTTTCCAAGTATTCTAAATAAAAATCACTACATGACACTTAATGTGTGTTTTGGGAATGACTGGCCTTGCACTTACATTTTCTATACGATATCCCTGCTCAGATAGCGTTCTTATTCCCAGGGCTACTGCATCCCACTAATGTAAACCTACAAAGATGTACTTGGAAAGTCCATCAACAGAAGTACCAACATGTTTTGCTGCAAGAATGTTAGCTTGTAACGTGGAAGTCCCATCAGAGTAGATCAAAAACTAGTACATAAACCCAACCTGCCCCTCCCCTCCCCCAAAAGAGTTCTTAATTTACCTGTTTTGGTTTTCTTTCTTAAGAAACACTGTTTAAAATTTAAAGACATTCAAATGACTGCCTTGATATTATAAGGTCTTGATTTACTGCAATCTCATGATAAATTGAATTTTAAAAAAATCCCAAATTTAAACACATTTACTACTCAATCTCTTGAATCAAACAAGTCAACTGGAGGAAGCCACCAGCTTAGCATCTGGCAGTAGAACCTGTTAGAAAGCCAAAACGGCTTTTGATAGACTATTACACAATGACAGAAATACTTTCTTCTATTTGACATGACCTAAGAAGTTGTATTGAGTACTTTCTGATCAATGAGCAGCTCAAACTTTAGAATGAATCAATGGTAACTGGAAAAGCAGGCTAATTTCTGTCTTTTGTTTCACCAACAAATGAAATCTGAAACGGTGAGAACCACTAATTCTACTGTTTGAAGGAACAGTGACTAAAAACTATTGAATGCAGTTTACCACTACACGTAACATAACTTTTCCGAGGCTGTTTTTTCACAAAACGCAAGATGACATAATTTGATAAACTTACCTTTATTTGTTACATGTCCAGCATTTTAAGGTGGATTTATTTAAAAAATTAGCGCACAAATGAAAATGTAGCTCCCAAACATTTCCAATTCAAATCCAACTAGTTTTAACTATAACAAGAAGCTGATGTAGAAAAGAAGAAATGTGTCATTTTGCATGTCTTCACATTTAAAAAAAAGGTTGATTAAACATGAATATAGCACGCATGCTCCTGCTTAGCACCAAAAAAATATAATTAAATAGCAACAGTACTGTAAAGACAGGACTTAGCTCCTAACTAGGATGTTTTTTATCACTGCTTATGAGAACCTAGTTCTTTTGCTGGGCAAAAAAAAAAATAAAAATTCTAATGAAGGAGAATATTAATTTCAGAACTGTAATTCAAGGCACTTGCTGATTAAATTATCCTAAAACATTTAGGGTCTTACCAGGAGTTGCACTTTGTGGTCTTACCACAATTTTATTCAATAAAGGTCATGTTCAGTTAAACTTATAGTTGTGGTCATTTTCCACCATCAGCAAACCTATGACTGTTGAGAGGTCCTCTATCTTTCATGTCAGTCGTTTTACATCTGACCAATGTATTTATTTTGCTTTTTGCAGTTTGACACTTGAAAAGTTGTACGCTCACATTTCATCATTACAGAGGACTCTGTGCATTCATCTCCAGAGAGAAAATAAGAATCTGAAATTCTAGAAAATACTTTTGTTCATTAAAATACTCTCAATGTTTTTGATAATGTGACACTATCAGCTAGAAAAGGTTAGAATTTTGAAAAAAACCCTCATTTAATTATACTGCTTTACACTACAGATCTATCTTTTTTCAAAGTCAATACAGTACAAACATGAAAGAAACTAACTGTGAAAAGTATATCTCCTACAGTTTACCACTCTTTGATATGTAAATAGATCACTGCAATCCTTTTTTTATATTTTTCCTCTACTGTTATGCTGAAAAAGCATTTTTTGCTATGAAAGAATACTACATTTATTAGCACATGTACAGATGTAGGCACAAAATACTGTGTGTGAACACAGCTGAAGAGAAGAGAAGATGACGTGAATGTATCATGCCTTCAAATGTAATTGAAACACAAAATCTTTGAAATACATTTAAGTTTACTTTATGTGTGTGCACTCTATGTACATATGGGTAACACGTGAGCATACATGCAAACCTCTGAAAAGCAGAGAACAGTTGAAGGAAAAAAGCTACAACCGATGACCAACATTAACTGAAGGTTTCTAGATATTAGCTTCTGTGAGAGATGAATCCCATGCAGGTCCAGTATACAGGACTAAATGTGGATGGATGCATTGGATGTTCTAGACTTCAGCTGGGGACTCTATTCTTAAATATAGAAAGCATCTGGGTTTTTTCCAGCTCCCTTAAGAGGAACATCAGAATTGAGATAGCTATGTGAATACCAACAGTGATGCCTGCACTACAACCCAAGGACTCAAACCAAATTAAGCAAATTGATTCACTACGCATTCTAGTCTACGACTTTTACTGTGAACTTTAAAAGGTAAAAGTTGTCAATTAGCACACAAGGGAGTACATGTACCTCTACGGAGACAAGTAATAGGGGAAAAAAACAGGAGCAAAGCAGGAAAACTGTAAGTCTTCGAATACTTTGCTACAAAATAGAAAAAAAAAAAAAGGCAAAACAGAATTATTGTGTGTTTCATGATCAAGGAAAAAATACTTGTGCCTGTACAGGCAAGAATGGATATCTCACAAGGGTCTGTGAATAGCTCTGCAAAGCACACAACAGCCAGAACACGAATGCTCCATTCTCCTAACACACAGTCGGTAAATTTGCTTATTGAATCAACAACTTCACTGCAAACGCTATGGTATGTTTGGCAAAGGATGACTGAATTATTTGATTTTGCACTGGTAATCTACTTCTAAAATCTTGTAGCCACCCCCCTCCCCTTTTTTAAACCTGTTATCCCCACCACATGCCACCTCACCTCTCAGCAAGGGCCTTAGTCATGACAAATGACTCTGTTACCTTGTGCCCATAAGAAATCGTAGGGCCTGGTGTTAGAGCCATCCAGGCATAACAAGTTATTTCCCAGCATGCCCACTGATTAGCTACCTTCCATAACCATAAAGTCAACAATAATCTACCTACATGCCCTTTCTGCAGGTGGTTGACCTATAAATGTTAAGTAAGTCAGTGGCAGTTCAGCCTAAATTACTTGGAAAGCATTATGCGTAAACATTAATGCTGCAGCATGTCCTTAACTATACAACTGGGACTCTATAGTCTGCAAAATAATGTTACTTGATATGATATTTTTTTCCTCTGTGAAAGCCTTTTCCCATTATACAACTATCCATGCCCCTATTACCTGATGTTCCATTCTTTCCTTCAAGTTTTTCCCCCAAAAATTAAAAGCAACTTCCTCTCATTTGAGGCCAACTCCTTCTCTGTTAGCAGAGTCCCTCTTCTAGACACCCAGGGACCCAACACACCGACACGACTGAATAGGAAACACACAAGTAGTCTGCACACTGGAACTGAAAAAGAATAGTTACCACAAAGCAGCAGGTAAGTATTTTTCTCTGGGTAAAAAATTCTTTTACTTCATTGATATTGTTCTGTTTTAATCAGGGTTTCTTACCAAAAAAAAAAAAAAAAAATCTACTGGAAGATTGCTGTCATTTTTATTTGCTTTACCGCATACCAGGACACTTGCTGTTTGTTGGTTAACTGTACCGCATCACGGACAAAAAATTATTCACCCTGTAACAAAAACGTCGCAGTCTCTCATCACAGGGCAGATCCTGCGTGGAAGAGACCCTGTCCCGAATGGAAGGGCAGGAAAGCTCTGGCTGCAGGTGCACAAATTCTGGGTTCCTTGGTGTTCTCCCGTACAGCCTCAGCTCATGCATCTACACATTTCTTATGAGTACAAGAAGAAACTCAGTGGAGGGTTAGGCTAGTGACGCAGACAACTTCATTTTACACACAGTCATGGACTCCTTTAAGCAAGGAAAAATAACCCACGTCACCTGCTCTGGCAGGTGAGTTTTCCGTGAAAGGAGGCTTAGGCATCTTTTCTTCTCAAGAACAAATTTTACTCACATGCCACCATTAGCAAGTTTTGCCCAACACAGTATTTAATCAGTTTCTTACAACTGTTGGATTGCAGTTGGGATCTTGTAATATCAAAGACTGAAGTTGCCTAAAATGCATATTTAATTTTAAAAATATTTCAATCGGTCTTTAGGAAAACGACCCAAGCTTTATATGGGCTGGTCTTCCTACCAACCCCTACTTTTCTGTAAAAAATTTTCTAATAGAACATATTTTGTAAATTCACCTGACTTCTTCCACTGCCTGAACGGAAGATTTAGGGCTTAGTACTTAAAAAAACCCCAAAACCTCACACACCGGGGGAACCACCACTACCAAATAAAACGTTATAGTATGTGCCATAAAAGCCATGTAGGAGTAATGGTAGCTGCTATGTTCAAGTGGCAGTACTGAAGAGCACAGAGCCTGTGATTTCGCGCAGTGCCCTGTGACCGGAATGATAACAATCCACATTCCCCGTGCAGTCACTCAAAGCCGCCCCTTTGGGTATTGCGGCACTGAATGCTCTTTGCTATTAACTACAAGCAAAAGGAAAAGAGTGTGTCACCTTCTTGGAAACTCTGAAATTCACAATTGTCTGACACTGTTCCAATGTCAAAAATCAAAGACTCATCAATTCTTTCGGTAGCTTTCCAGGATTAATTCCTTCACAGAAAACACTAAGGAGATAAGCATCCAGCAGATTTGGTAAGCAATATAGGACATATGATTTTGTCAGCACTGAGTTCAACGGCTAAACTCCTCTAGTAGCTTAATTATGAGCACTCCTAAAACTCAGTCTGCAATTACAAATACTGTCAAATTAGTTTCCAGAATTATCTCCAAGTGGTGGAGATAGATGTATTTTTGTATTTTACTTTGAGGACGACAAAGAGCAAAAATCAGTTTGTGGACTTCAGTAAATATGTCTCCAGAACAGCTCACACAGTTGGTATTTTACAATAAGGTTAACTTCAGTGATACAAAGTACCAACACAACCCTTCTATCTCTTCTCAGTTTAAACGTCAGTTAGGTACTCTTCTGAAGGAACAACTTTTTTTTTTTTTTTTCCTTCCTCATTTTGCCACCAGAAGCTAAATCTCAGCTACTTTCAGCTATAAAACGAGTGAAATATTTGGAATGCCTCAAGGACATTACAATAGCCGATCTTAAGAAGGCAAGTAGGAGATACCAAGAGAGCAACTCAGCATAGAGTTTAACCAAAAGCAGATTCATACCAGCTTCTTTACAATTTTTAAGATAGCTCTGCCAAGCTAATTCATTAAATTACACTTTAGGGAAACGGACAAAAATGACTGCATTGTACTGATATCAGTCTCTAAATTAGAGAGTGACCATTTTGCTCACCAGTAAAGCAGCCAAATAAGAGTCAGTGTTCCACCAACCTCAGACTGCAGGGTCAGGTACATCAGCATCACCTGCATAGCCCACATTTGGGGGATCCTTCCTACTGCAAGACATGGCTGACAAACTCTAAGCATTCTAAAATACTATCTAATTTAAATTTTGATGCATAGGCATTTTCCAGCAATCCTACCTTGAAAGGGATAATCCACTTTTGAAATGATATAAAATTCATGTGCTGATGAGGATCACAAGATATTGGACCTTAAACTGATCTTCATCCTGACTTAACTATGTGTTGCACTGCCACGTGAGTATTGATTCCTGCTCTTTGGCAGGGCAGTAGCGTTCAAATTGAAATCAGCTTCAGTGAGAAGTTAGGAAATATTGTGACTGAAAAGGAAACCATTCTCAAACAAACAAAAGATGCCCTTCTACAGCTGCGCAGAAGTTCGGGATGGTAAAGATGGATAATGTGCACAGAAGGCAGTCAAGGCCATGCCATTTTCTAAGAGCCACAACTCCCACTTGATCAAGAAGGGAGGGGGGGAAATCACACACATGCTCAAAGTCTCTCTAAGCTGTAACACAGCAGTATTTCCACATTGTTCACTACTGTTTACTTTTTATGGCAAAAATATGCCATGCTTTTTTACCTTCATTTGGATTCCATGTTATTCCTTCAACAGAAGCTAGGACATTGCTGTTCAAGTGTAAAAGAAATATAAATATTTCTGAAAAAGTACCCTTCAAAAAATTAATCTATCTTGTAATGTTCCTCGTAGGTTTAAAAACCAACACCAAATAGCAAAGCATACACTATTATTACCCAGTACACATTTATTGTACGCCAGAGCTCAAAAACAGTTCAGAAAATGGAAAAGTTACTTTTTTTCCTCTACACAAATTTGTTAATGGGTAACATAATGGTAAGCCATGTTTGCTGGCATTCTGTGAAACATCTACAAATTGCCTCTGCAAAGCATTATAGGTTGTCAGACTAATGTAGTTGAAGATAATTTGGCCTTTCAGTGAATTGAACCTCACAGCACGATTATACTCCAGCACCAAGTAGAGTGTCACAATTATTCTTTCATGCTGAATTACCATATAATGTCATAAGCCTACCTGTCATAAGTCCTGCAGCCGAGCTTGAATTTTTTCTAAATCTATGGTTCATGGCAAAAAAATGAATTTTTTGCTTCTAATGGAAATCTGATTGTTTTTATCAACAATAAATTTCATAGCAAATCAAAGGATATGCTTGGACAAACAATCCGATACTCAAGGTTAAAAAACACACAAATAATAAATTGCTGGTGTGTCATGTTCAATTTTTACTACTGCATTACACTGCAATAACCATAACAGGATCTAAATTGTTGTCAGAACATTAAACAAACCCCCATACTTCACAAAGGCATCCTGCCTGAGTAATTCACACAACGGAAACAACGATCACATTTTCCACTGTCCCACCACCATACCATACATCAGTGCAGTTTATGCATTTGGACAATTTTTTGAATAAATTACTTCCATCCTGGCTGCTGTTGCCACTTCTGTTAAGAGTCATATCAGTTTTAATTGTCTTTTTGTCTATACTGAGCCACTGTTTTTCTGGCTCCTTCCTGCCCTTACATCCTGAGCACCAAAATAAACTCTGACCATATCAAATTGCTTCATGTTAGGCAAGTCAGTACTCTAAAAAGAAAGAAATAAATCCATGAGCTCACTTGTCATTTCCACTGTTATTAGCCTTCTTCCCTGCATTCTCCTAAACAAAGTTGGGGGAAGGAGGAGGGGGTGTTTTTAAGGTAACAAGCCAGCTCTGACCTAGCCTGAACAACACATTATGTAAATCCTACACGTAGGGTTGGTTCGATCAATATTACCACACAAAATGCCAGCTTCAAAACCTCTACCTCAGACGAAATATCATTCCCGGCAAATGAGCATCAAAATAAAAAATTACAGAAATAGTACAAACAAAAATAATCATAAGACCTCAAAGAGACTGACAAGTTAGGCTCTTTTCAATACTCAAAATAAGTGCACCTTTCTTTAGTCGTGCTTATCCTAACATGAAGATATGGTGTTAACCGCGTACAGACAGACATGGGACTAACTCTGTACTGTGTGAAATGAGATGTTGGGATCGGAATAGATCAAAATTGGAAAAAAAACATTGAGGTCATTAACAGCTTAGTTATACATACTAGTTTTACCTGCAATTGAAAATGCTTTGCCAACTGATGGATAGTCATTAATGGTATACTACATAAACTCAGCATGCTTGTGATAATTAATACGTTTGTAGTTAAACAACTGTACATTAAGTTCCACTTTCATTAGTTAAAAATGAGTAAATATAACAGCATTCATGTTTGGAAGAGAAAGGGCAGACACAATTCTTTGTCTCGATGCAGAGATAGAGCAGAAGTAGAGAGAAGGGTACATGCACGCTTCCTCCCTCTGCATAGAAACGTTCACACTTGGGCTGTTGTTTCTGCACTGGTTACCATCCCACCAAAACACAGCCTGGCGCACAACTGGAGAACGAGAGACGGTAATTGGCACAAATAACCTGTGTCTATACAATATAGAGTTAATGACTTACCATCACATTTTACATCGCCTTTAATAGCGAACTAAATTGACACAAACTAACCTAAGTCAGATCAGTTTGATCCAAGTCTATTTTCTAAATAAGACCCCCTTGTGATTGCCTGTAGCTCAGCACAGCCGCTCGTACCAGTGACTGTGCGCTGGTGTCCTCCAGACGCAGAGCTAGACCGCTGATGTGTTGCTGGGTAGAGTAGAAAAGACCTTCTTGCTATCCGATGACAATTCAAAGATACAAGCATTTCTTAGCCCCTATTCTCCCATGTTAAAAAAAGAAATCATAAAGCCAACCTCCATCTCCCTTCACCTTCTGAAGTGAAAATGTAATGTAACGTATGCCCCAAACGTCAATACCAGACTTATTTTTCCATGTTAACTAAACCTTTACCAGTTGGTACTATTTATTTATAACCTCCAAAGCAATAATAAACATAGAACTATGATTTACTTCGAGTCTTTCTATTATTAAAACACTTTGTCTTATTGTTTTATTGATTTACAATCTGTCCTACTTACTTTTTTAGCATCTGAAAACAATCAAGGCACAAAGCTGCAAAATGTTTAGACATTAATTGTTAAGAGACAGCATTTTATTCTAGGCTAGGGGTTTGAGTCCTCGACTGCTAAGCATTCTGGTACGGAAATGATTTATGGCCTTGTAGCAATAACGATGCGGCAGAGCCATTAACATATTGGCAGACCCCAGGATGGATTATCGACATTGATTATTTCATGGACCACTGATACCCATTTGTTAAGAGAAGCTCGAAGATGGCCTCTCCCTGACTGAAATCTTTTACGAGCAGACAGCATTTTAAGTATTAGGAACCTGGGATTTGGGCCATTTTTTTTCCTCCCCCCCCCAGCTCTCCCCCCAATCTACCTCTCTCTCTTAGTCTCTAACAAAAAGTGTCAAAAATTAAAGTTCATTCTTCACCATGGTCTTAATTTCTCAAGTCATCATAACCATGTCTTCTTTAAAAATTAATGATTGCCAGCATTTAGCCACTGGTTGTTGCTATGAAGATCTATGCAAAAAGCAAGGATCCCTATAGAGTGCGTGATATATGGAATTCTCTTTATTACTACAATAAAACTTACTGACATTTCAATACTTCTGCAAATAGCATTATAGTATCAATCTTCTGAATTAGGTTGAAAATTAAGTTGTAAATTAAAAGAAAGTGTACTTTGGAATACAACATGATATGTCACCTAGAAAAAGACCTTTGTGCATAACAGAGCTGAGCAGAAAAACTGAAAGATAAGCCCAGGTGCCTCTAAAGTGCCTATTTCATCATAAAGGATCTAGGTTATATTTTACAAGAAGAATACAGTCTGAAAGCCCTGATATTTCACCTCAGGAGAACAGATTCTGAACCTCTTTAAAAAAAGATGAATTTGACAGCGTCAGCTCATTAGCAGAGATGCCAAAAAGCCTTTGTGAGGGACAGGTGGGATTTTAGGTGGGAGGAGGGCTGGGAGGGTGGAGAGAAAGAGGGAAAGATGAGAAGGGAAGGAAAAGGGCTTTAGTTTAGCATAGGGCCTTAGTGAGAATACTCTTCCTTCTTCAAATACACTTCCACCTACTTGCGTTACCAGAAAATAACAAATTATATCCACTATTACACTTGAGTTGTGCCAGAAGGATAAAAAGTGTTATATTTCAATCAAAGTATAATTTATAAATACCTTCACTTATGGACCTATTTGAGACTGATAATAATGCAGGTTAATGGCTGAAAAATGAATTCCTGTGCCCCCCAAGACACGTCTTTCAGTATTTTCTAAAACAGGAGCTGCTAATGAGGTAATACATCAGGCTGAAATTCAAGCCAATACAAAAAATGTATTCAAGCTCACTGTACATAAACACAACCTAAAAAAAAGTTGGTTTTCAGTAGGAAAAAGCATATACAGTAATACTCTAACAAGGAAGATGTTATACAGAGGAACAGCTACCAGAATAAAAACACTCAGGCCTCCAGATCAATCCTATATATTCAGCAACCTTAATGGTAAACAGTTCCATTAGCAATTCCTCCATTTTTAGGAGATTAAAGAGATATGGTGTTTCCTGGATAAAACCACATGTCCCTTAGAGCAATCAAGCTAATGAGATTGCAGGATTTCTCTTTTAAAAGCATACGATTGTGGTATAAAGATATTAGAAGCTAAAATATTCCTATTTGCTAAATGGGTTCAACAGTTAGTCTTCCAAGTGTTATAAAATCAAGTCTGTTATCCTTTACTGTTTTTATAATGCCCTTCATAAAATGGCCATCTCCACTATGGATTGTCACAATCCTTTTGTAAAAAGGTCACAACACCTAAAAGTGAAAACAGATTTGGTTTGGTTATGGATCACCATCTTCCAAAAAAATACGGGAAGAAAGGCACTCTTGGTCTTACCTCACTTGAAAGAGTTGGAAACACCCCTTACGTTGCCAGAAATACTTCTGATGGTTCAATGTGTAACCACTTCCCTGAAGGGGATAATATACACCAGAATGACACTAGCACTTTCACCAGTGTGATTTGATCAGTCAGGGTGAGAAGAAACACTTGTGCAACCTGGTACACGTGCCAGTGTTAGTAAACTACACAGAAACCGGGACAGAGATGGGTTCAGAGGACACACTTTTTTAAAACTGGATTTAATTTCTAAGTAGGAGATGAATTTTATTCCTGAAATTTAGAAATTATGTAGACAACAAACTGCCTGGAAAGAAAAAATAATTCCACAAACACACACACGATTCAGAGGAATAAGCTCTTCTGTTTTCAAATGCTTGTGAATAAAGGCCTTGTTTATTTGCCTGCCTTGCCCTGCCATCACACCTCCACAAGGAAACAACTGAGAATCCCAAGATCCCTCAAGAAACCCAAACCCAAGCTGGCAGAGCCAGGCAGAAGAAAGCACCTTTAAGCAAGCCTTTGCTCAGAAAGGTCTCCAATACCTGCTCCAGGACTGAAGAAGAAAAGCCACAGCGGTCCCCACACCTGCAACGGTCCTAAGCACCATCTACAGGTGTGTGCTCAAGAGATACTCATTAGGGCAGAGTTAGAGCTAACAGTCCTCAGACAAAACAGAACTGTACCAGCATCAGTTAAGCCGTTGAACTGATCTTTTCACATTGATACAAGAATACTTAAGTCCAAAAAGTACAAGAGTACCCTAAGCCCAGTGCCAAAAAATCTGAAAAGCAGCATTAATTTTCCAAGCTTTATACAAAACCAAAATAAGATGAGAATTCATCTACATATACAAAAACATATCACATGGCTTTACACAAGGAATAATTCCTCAATATCTCACCATATTGTTTAGTCACGGTATCAGTTTGACACTGCTGCAATAAAAGAGACTATACAGCACTCATCAACATAAACTATTTAACCAACTTTGAAGGTTTACAATCTCCTTATGGACAAGGTGACCCCCAAATTTAAAGGCGTCTTTGTTGTAGTTTGGAAAAGTAATCATGACCACTCACACAGCTGGATTTTAAACACACCACCCAGGACAAGAGACACAAAATAGAACAAGCTAAGAAAATAAAATGTATCTGTAATAAGTCAAAGACTTGCAACAGCCTATACGCATGCTTCAAATGAGATTTGTTTTATTGTAATGGTACTCTGCTTTTACAGTATTTGACATGGTAAAATAAGATCTCGATGAGTCACTGAATCTACAGTTATTATTGCAGATTTGCAGAACCATGCTGAAATCAGTGCCACATTCATGTCTCTAAATGTGATGCAATGACTACTACCACTGTTTAGCAATAGATGTATACAAATTGAAATGGACCATGATTTTCCACAGCGAACCCTCAGACACACTGCACTTACTATTGTTCTCATCACCTAAAACCATATACACCCTAACTAGTATTAAAACAGAGCCTCTGTTCTGTTAGTTAACTTCTAAATGACTAATATTCACAGAAAAGAAACACCTTTGAGAGAGAAACAGGAGAGAAAGATAGACGAAAAGTGACTCAGAGTCATGTTTGTGAGATTTTCACAGCTAATCACACACAAGACTGATTCACTGCTCACCTCGCTCTGTTCACTCATTTTTCATATCATACTTTTCACTGCCCCATCAGCCTGCTCCACCAAGGTCAAATGAAGGAAATGATAGCACACATACCACACTAAGATTTATTATAAACAGATTTGCTTTCTTCTTACGTGGAGGAAATATGTTACTGACATTACTGTTTATAAAAATTAAGGTAAGCAGCAGAGGCTATCAGATTGGATGCATAATAAACGTAAAAATTTCAATAAAAAGGGAGTCATTTGTCTCTACTTATTTACAGTGCCTGAAGATTTTTTTAAATCAACAAAATGATAAAAATTTCCAACATATAATATGAACATTATCACTGCTACAGAAGTCGAGTACAAGCGTGCCTTTTTCTCTCTCCCCCCACCTTATACTTTAATTTAAATATCAAACCTGGGGCATGAATTCCACTTCAGCCAGATTACCAAAGCAAAGTCTCCGTGAATTAATGTGATTATGAATGAACACACACCCAGAAGACAAGGCCCAAAAGTAACCCATTAAGTACTAGGGATGGTTTGCAGCATGTTAACTAACAAAGCCAAGTGATTTGGCCATCAGGAAGTTCCTCCTTAGAAAGCAGAGCGTTAGTTCACTATTTTAAATCAGGAACTAACATGGTGAAGAATTAATGAGTTACCTACAAAATAGCTACAGATTTGTCAAAAAGGCAGTCAAACATCAAACATCTTTAGCTCTCCATGGAGGAGCCTTATTTAAAAGACACCCAAAACTGCTATGTAGTTTAGTGCCTGGCATGGAATGAGAAGATTCTATGAGACAGTATGGAAAAGAATAAATAAAACTGTGTTTTCACATTGTCTATGAATGACCACGGCGCATCGCTACACCGATTTTCCAATAGTATAACAATTTTACTAAAGAAAAGTTTATTAAAATGTACTTAGCAGCTTTCTGTAATGTAAACAACGCATTTCAGTACTTATTCTGAAAGTGTCAAATGATCTGTTTTTATAAAAGAACTGGACATTTTTTCTTGGTGTCTCCTCTGCTAAGCACAGCAAGAAAGATCAGTTTCTGCCATTAGTTTAGCTTTAACAGTTAATGCTGACACCTAAATGGGATGACTACAAAAAAGATGACTGAAGAGTATGGTGAATGCAGGGCCAACACACTCTATTCAGTAGTTCCCACCAGCAGCACTGACAAGAATCATATCCTTGTATTTACAGAAAAAGAGAGGTATAAAAAAAATAAAGGAAATTTGTGAAAGATGCCAAAGATTTGCTGCAAACATCAGCTGTTATATGCATCCATGTTCAACATAGAAATTACTGACTCTTCAATCTACATTAGAGAGAAATCATGACAAAATCCATCTCAATGAAATAACCCAAGTAGATCCTCAAATAATACAGTTACCCTGAGAAGGACAGGCCCCAACTCACACTTACGTAAACGACTAGCACTACTTTTTATTTACATACTTATCAGAAACGCTATCTAGCAAATCATTTAATGTCTTCTCATATATTACAGCACAGGGGTTGCTCCTGACAAGGCATAAGGTGCTTATATCAAGGCTGCATATAGCTGTATGTACAGAAATATTTGACCCGACGCACTCCCAAAAGAACTCGCCCAGAACAGTAAGAACCCTACCGTTTTACTTTATAGTTTTTTAGATATATATTAAAAAAAAAAACAAAAAACCAAAAAAAACCACAGACATCTAAACAGTCAGGACACAGGACAGCATCTTAATTTTCACTTTCATTCCCAATTCAAAGATTTAAAGAAAATGGAAGATTACAACTGGAGAAATCACAGATCAGTGTTTTGGGGTTTTCTTCCCTAGAACTTCACTTTATACCAGAACAAGATTAAACCCCCCTTCCCAGGGTAACTTTTCACAGCATTGCTTCTTTGCAAGAACATCTTTGCAACAAATCATCTCCTAATGCTAGCCAAATTACTTTTAAAAACAAAGTAAATGCAAAATCCGTAATCTAAATCAAAATTTCTTATGCCCTAAGGAACCACTTACTACTTGCACTAAGAACAGCACCCATATTTGTCGTCTTTGATAATCCTGCCCTTCCTAACAAAAAAGCTGTAAAAGACAAAGATTATCCAGTTGTTTCCTCTCTTTCCAGAAAGATATTTGTAAGTATACGCTGCATAAGGGACATACAGTATCTCCCTCCTCCATCAGTGTGACCAGAATTACTCTACCAGATTTAAAGAGTCCTCAAAGAGAGAGCAGGGTACCGTAGCAGATGACAGAACTAGCTCACACCAGCAATCCCCATACCTTCCAGAGACACTCGCAATGCATTCAGTACCTGCATCCCGAAACCACTGTACATGACCACAGGCTTCAAAAACAGATTAGCAAACACGTTGTGAACAATACATAACTTCCATGCATCTTTCCAAGTCCAAAATAATTCCCTGGAGATGTTTGGACACTATTAATAAAGACAAATTGTCCAGTTTAAAGACAGTTATGTGTTTCATGGACACTCTGAAGAACTCATCAGTAAAAACAATATAGTATAATTATCTTAATAGCTATTTTTATACATTGACATGCATAAGACTAAATTGCCTTTGTTAAAATTCAATTAAACACATTATATTACTATGTAAATGGCTGTTTGCAACATACTACTGAAGCCAACAATTGAGGAACCGTTTCTTTTTACTCTGATCAATTGCACTTTTCCCCAGTTGAAAGCACATCGGGGCACTACATGGCGATGCCTTGTTTAGCACAGAGCATACGGTTTCTTCATGATCTGCTGAGGGAAGGAGGAGGTAACAGCTTGGGCCAAATCACGTTCTTCAAAGTATCTGTGTGAATCTAAAGGAATCCCACTGGAGTCAACACAACTATCCAAGGTTGGCAGCAGAGAATATTTTGCCCACTATGTCATATTTAAACCTTCATTTTTATTTGCGTTCTTTGCTGAAATGATATTTAAATTTCTAAAAATAAAGCACTTAATAAAATTAAGATCTACCGATTTGCTCCAGTGTGGTAATTCACGTTTTTCTGTTTCTGTATAATCAGTGAAATAACAAAAACCACCTTGTGATCCTCCCACATAAACAAAATTTGGTAGTCATCTAAGGCTAAGAGTCTGTTTCCCTTAAAAAAAAAAAAAAAACAAACCAGAAAACACCCGACAGTAATACCGTGATACTGAGAAGCCACATGAGTGGGAAAGCAACTGATTTTTCTTCTTTAAAAGGAAAATGCACATAATGGGTTTATTATTACCATGCATCTGAATGCAGTATCCAAAGGTGTGCCTCCTAGCAGGAGCGCAGTTTGTAAGGGAAATAAATATTTTTATTTACGATGGCAAAAGCAACAATAACTGATTAAAGTAAATTTAGTGGAAACATTAAAATAACGGCTGTGGAAAGAAAATTTATTCTGCTCTAGCATACTGTGTGAAGTTATTGAAAATAATCAAGTGCTCAGTTTGAATTAACTGAGTGTGAGTGAATCTCAAGAAAACGAGAGAGAGGTGGCAATAAAAAGCACTAACAGGAATTTGTTAGCTCCTTCTGCTGCTTGGTTTCTTCATATATTTTAAGAAAATCTGCAAAGATGCAAAGAATCCTCCTGTGTTCAGTTAGCAGTAAGTAAATTGCTGTGGGCTCTGAGTGCTGGAATACTTTAGCAGGCAATTCCTCTCTGTCTTTCATTCTGTTTGTCTGTGTTAAATTCCCCCTCTGCCCTCATCCATTCTCACATCCAGTTCCCAGCTTTGTCCATCCATCAATCCACACACTTTGTCAGTGCTGACTTCATCCTGGCTCTCACAATCACATCCAAGCAAGGCTGCTGCCACGAGGGAGCTTTTCGCCTCCCATCTGCGTCTCCCTGATCTGCTGACTGAGGCCCTGACGCTTGTCGTTTTCTATTGCACAGGCAAGCAAAACCACTAATACTGAACCTGATTTCTATCGTGCAGCTTTTCACCTTTCCTATCGGGAGGAATAGAGAAAGAGAGAGACAGACAGAGGAGGGGAGAGAGAGAGAGAGAGATGTTTGCTGAATTTTCTAAAACAATTCGTACTCTAGTCAGGTTGAGGCTCAATTCATCTTCAGCTCTACAAAACATCAATAGAAATCACAAGGAGAAAATGTATCACTAATTAAGGGTTGATAAGCTCTACGTCAAGAGCAGTTTAGGGAAAAAAAAACACCTCACCAGCTTACACATTCTCCGCCAGCTGAAATCCATACAAGCAGCTTCATGGCAACTTTAAGTTAAAATCTCATATAATTTTCTTGCATAAAACACGGTATCTTAAAAGCAACGTTCTGGGAAAATAACACACCGAAAACAGCTGTGGCTTTATTCAAAAGGTAATTTACAGAGATTTAAATTTCAACTGGAAAAACATAAAAGATGAATAAGGAAACAAATTGTTACCTAGCAATGAAATTATATTAAATCATTCTTCAGTGTTTTGCCTGCTTCCTTTTCTCAGTTCAGAAGTGCAATATTCTAAGCACGCAATAACTCCTATTAGTATTTTTCTTCTAATTAGTATCTAGATGCTTGCTAAAACACGGTGCTGCTTCTTAAAAAAAAAAAAAAAAGAAATATAACCAGCTCAGCAGTAGCTACAAATGACAAAGTTCTTCAAACATTCCACTTGCGCACTGCGAAGTAAAAGCAGGGTGGAAGAGTATATGTTATCACTAAATCAGCAGTTAAGCAAGTAAAAGCATTTTTTGAAGTGGAAATTAACTCATTTTCATCATTATCATATACTTGACTCTACCTGTAAAAACAAACTGGAACAAGAACGTTTCTGACAGGTCATTTTAGGAACAGAAATATGAAGCTGGCATGAAATCACTCACTAAGGAACTAAAACCTTCCCACAAACAACTTCTATGTCCTCGTATAAATCTTTTTGCCTAATTGTGTTTCAGTTTACAAACCGCTCACTCACAACAACTTTGTGAATGCACCATTTAGTTCAGTGCTAATGAAATATTTTGATAAGTTTGAATGAGAGATCTTATTAGCATAAACCTACGATTCCTATGTGAGCTGTACAATGTATTCCAAATATACTGGGAGTTGCTAGGCTAGAGGCTCTGTTTTCAGTCTCAGATATACCACTAACCACCCTGTTACTGCTAAGTTGAGAGAATGCTGCCGATTCCCCACTTCTTAAAGATGTAGAATGAAGAAAAAAAATCTAGCCATCAGGCCTAGGCTTTTTTCTCTCATCAAACCCCTTCCCTCAGGCATCAAACTGTTCTTTCCTCGAAGACATACTGACACACCCAGGAATCCCATTCTGTCTACATATATACCACATTCGTTTAATTATTATATCACATAAACAATTTACTTTTACTTTATTCATTATGTTTAGATAAAACTTGAACAGTAAGCCAATAAAAGAAAATACACAAAAGAAGAAGGAAAAAAAAAAAGAAAATAGAGAGATTTGCAGGCGACCTTAGCTAATGAAAACAACAACCTTCTCCCAACACACTTGTATTTGTGACCAGGGTCTTCCTGTCATACACCTTGTATTTCATTTCACTTACTAGGAGAGACAGAACCCCAGAGGAACACCCCACTTTTATTTCCTGAACCATCGGTCTCATATGTTTCAAGTATGAAACAGTAGAACTGAAAAGCAGCAGAAGAAAGTCTTCTTTGCTGTGCCACTATACACATCAGACATCTCTAATTAGACAGCAACAAAATTTTATTAATAGGCTGGACATTATGGAATGAGCTTGTTATAAATGGGCCCTGTCAAAGCCTTATTCAGCTACCAAATGAGTATTCTCAGTTCACTGCTCGCATCTGAAGCATCACCGCTGGTGCCGGATAACAAATGATTGCTATTAACCGTATTGTTAGTAATGATGGCTGAAAACAAACAAAAACCCATAAATAACAGTCTACAGAAAAATTAACCCATAAACTTGATAGATATCCAGCTGAGAAATAATAAATGACACTTTGGATCCTGCTGGGAGAAGCTAGTGGTTTTTGTTTTCTTCTCTGTCATTAACACATTTTCTGTGCTAAAAATTAGATTCTGATATATAATTATCAACGCTTCCAGATATTAATTCTGCTATCGCTCCCTCTGTTTCTCTGCTGGTTGGATGTAATGTTATTCACAGATTACTCTGAGAAAACACATCAAACACTTAACAGAGCAGGTCAAAGTGACAAGCAGCTTTTGCTGACAACACCAACCTGCACAGCCTTTTTTACCAGGGACACAAAACAAATTTCTCATATTAATTAACTCTGGTTTCTTTGCAGCTAGAACAAATCTTCGCTATGTAATGTGAGCTAAGCATATTCCCAGCTGTCCTAACGTAGGCTGTATTGAGGAGGAAGAACTGACAATTATTATCCTGCATTTATACAGCAAAATCCACATTTGTTAACATCCTAGAGAAATATGCCTGTTTTCACAGCCAATTAAAACAAGTTTCTTTTTACCACATACAGTATCAGTGGCATAGCCACGTTTTGTCTCTCCTTTGGGGGGGTGGGGTGTGCGACGAGGGGACACCTATAAAAAACACTAGGATGTTTTCACTGAAGACAAAAAAGCAGCCCTACTTTAGTCAACAGAAGAAAATTTAAAAGCAATTATTCACCTGCTTCTTGAACGCAAAAACTTTGCAAGCTTTGCACACAAACACAGCAATGAACAGGTCTTTATTAGACATTAATACATCTCAACTGGAAAACACAGGGTAATATCACAAAATAATTATGCATTACTACCTTGTAAGTGTTTGCGTATATGAGTAACTTGGAGGAGTATTACCGATTATGGTAAATCACATGTAGCATCTGAAGCCCCAGGCAGCAGCAGATCCCTATTCTGTTGCACCCTGTACAGAGCAGGTTAGATGACACCTTTCTTTCCCCCCTCCACACCCTCCCCAAAGACTTTACAGTCTAATTTTGCACCCGTGGACTAAACGGCTGTTCACACGGCCAAAGTTGTGAATGCGTGTTACACTGGCGGGAACACTTTACATTTTCTGGTTCAAGCTCTGCACAGTTTGCAATAATTTTTTTAATACCACTCATAAGCCTTTTTTATAACACATTTTTAACTATTTTGACATACATTCTTATCTGACTTGCTGTATTTATAGTGACACTCAAGTTCACTCATTTGAGCAATGACTTTCAGTTCCGCAGAGTTTGATGAATAATATGCTTCAGAGCATTAAAGAAAAAACCCCTTAGGTAAACAAAATTAGAGGATATGAACAGACGTAGATCACAGCTGTAAAGTATGAAGAATGCGTAGTACAAAGACAACAATTTTCTGGACAGTATTTCTTCCCCTTCCCCCACCTACAGTGAAGTATAGGAGAAGAATCAGAGCAATGTTTCTGCCAACAAGTTAGAAATTCCCTTAATTGCAAATATTCAAGGGAAATGACTAGCTCGCTATTCACATGTTCTTTTCCAATTAAACAGGTCTCTATTACGTTCATAACAGCATCTAAGGAAAAATGTTTTGGGAAAGTATTTAAATAAATTAAAAACGAAGCTTGGAGGGAGTATTTCCTGCTCTGCATGCCTAGCTTTTAATTTCCACATTGTGTCCCCACGGCCATGTTTTGCTGATGACAGAGTCTGACTGCAAATCCCATACCTGCTATACACTACATTTTCTCAGTATCTGGCACTGTGATATTAAATAACTATAAAACTAGAAAGCCAAAATAACTAAATCACCTGGCAGCCAATTTCTGAGAGTTAAACCACAAACCCGGAAAATGGTGGAGTGTGTTGAAATAATGTAAAGGAAACCCATAAATTCAAACTTTATGTTCTGTAAAGAACAAATATGAAAAAGGCATCAAAATAATGAAAGATTGTTTATGTATTCTGGCATGAAATGGGAATGTGTTATGAGAGAGAGCGCAATGGCAGAGACAGATCGACAGAGCTGACAGTGTGGTATTCATCCTGCATGGTACAGCAGACGTCCTGCTAGTGGCAGTCGACAGCGCAATAAATCAAGGGCTCTCGATGCTGTACCTACAGCTTATTACATCCAAGATGACAAATAAATAATAATCCCTGTCACAGCGGCCCTTTGCTCAAGGATTGAGCCTGAAACCTTTTGCTCATCACTCCTGGTCTTAAGTGAAAATACTAGAACAAGGGAATTGAAGGCCACGGTTTACCGAGCTCATGAAACACAAAGCAAGCTGGCCACAGGAACTAGAAGCAAGCAGGAAAGGTCAAGTAGCAGGAGAGGATAAATATTTAAATAATCCCAGCAAAAAGATGGCGACATTTCACAGATGTGAAACTGCAAGAGACCTGTAAAACCCCCAAGCCTGTGAAGTCTCTGGTTAAGACCCCAGACAGTTGAGACTGGTAGCATGAACGCCCAGAGCTCCCCTTCTCCAAGTACACATCAGGGCACTCGCCGGCATGTTGGTTTACTTCCTCCATTGCCACCGAGTGGGATAGCCCTATCCTCAAAGTGGGGTGTCGCGCAGGGAAACAACTTCCCCCTCCCCATCACACACACCCAAAGCCCAACACTAAACCTTGAAGAGAAATCTCAATCTCCATTTTTCCCTTTTTAATATGCGTTATTTCCTGTATCTACCTTCTTAAAATGATTTCAGCATCTTTGAGTTCTTCATACAGAAGTTACTACAAAAAATAGAGAGAGTCAGGCCCAGAACAAATACTGCAGAGGTGTCATTTACCTCAGCAGCCCACCAACAAAAACACACGCACACAAGGCATCTCAAGTCCATCATCAAATGTGACACAGGTTTTTCTTCTTCAAATTAAACATGGATTTTCCACTAATAGATGGTACAATGTTAGAGTTAGAATAAACCCGTTTCTTTTTGCAGTACTCATGGCAACAGAGTATACTGTGTTTACATCCATTTCACCTCTTTTTTATTTATCATTTCAACTTGCAGTTGTATTTGCAAGCAATACCAACAGCAGTGAAGGAATCCAATGCCAGTTTTCAGGCTCATTGTCTCCACCTGTAAACAGTTTTGTCTCTAAAATCTCTTGCTCACTTCTGACTCCATTTTTAAAGAAATAATATACATTTCATTGCATCCCTCAACAAAATCTGGTCAATACAGCAAGTAGTATACTACCAGGTATATTACAGCAGTACAAGTTGGACAATACATCATCAAAAACTATGAACTTACACGATCACATGCTGAATGAGGCATCCTCTTTGAAATTACGTGAGCTATTTTATGTCTTTTCTCTGACCCTCACCAACTTTTTCACACTTTTTCAGATACATTCCTATTTAACAGAGTAGCCAAGGATAATGGACAGTAAATAGAGTATGTCCATGTCTCATTGGTGCAGCAGTATCATCCATTGCTTGTTGTCTTCCTAACACCAATCTTTGGCCTTCTTTGCCCTCTTTTCTTTTTAATTTTACCAATTATGTTTGTTTACTGGCTTTTTCTAAACACTGCATATGGAAAATTAAGTCTTATGCATCTACAATATATTTTTGTAAAAAGCTATGCCAATCCAACCCTTGTTGCATCTATATTATTCCTAGGAACAGGCAGAACAACAAGTTTACATGCAGAATTGAGGCCTTATACTGCAGTTATATCAACTACACATCAAGAAAAGGGACCTTTTAACCAAAGCAAGATAATATTATACAAATATTTTTTAATGACAAATGGGAAAAACACATATATTAATACAAAAATGCTATCACAACATTCATATCTGTGGAACCACGAATTCACGAGTTCTACACAACTAGCCAAGCTTGCAGCCATCACCTGGTGAGCTCCCACCATTGCTCGCCAAAGGTGGTAGCTATCACCACTTAGCTATTTTCTGGCTTGCCAAGCACTCACCTTTGTGGCTGAGGGATCTGGCACCCCAATTTTAATGTATAAATTTACCAACTTGTCTGTCTTTCCTTCCCAAGCACTGCTCTCCCCGTTGTATATTGTGAACTTCAGTGGGAAAAAGTAACAGTCTTTCATAGAAAGGGTATATCGCCATTTTGCAAACTGGCTGAAAATCATACAGTGCTTCCCCTCGCCCCCCCCACCCTCACTACTTCACGCTCTCAAATTTCCACGTTTTATAATCTCATTCACCTCTTAGATATACTGTCTCTAATATGGTACTTTGGGGACAAAATCTGTCATTTTCTTCAGTCTTAACAATTCGAAAGTCAATGAAATGTCTGTTTGACTTAGTCTCTATGTTACCTAAACCTACTGAGGTTAAGAAAGTATGGTTATGATCAGGATATGTAAATCAGGTCTGAACATCACTATATTTCAGAATTACATCTGTAAGTTTAGGCAACTTCAACAGCTTCTAATGGAGCCAAACGAAAGGTTGTTAACTGAGAAACAGCAGTACAGCTTGTCACTTGAAAAGCACACAAAACCCCACACATGCATAGTTCACGTAACTTTTCTAGCGTTTTAATACAGACTTGGGAGATAAGGCTTCTTATTAGAGGTAGCGTCTTTTACCAGACCAATAGATGTCATTGAGAGAAGATGGTTAAGTTTTGGGGCTCACAAGCCTTTTCTTTGACCAAATACTGCCTCCAAGCAACACGTTTCAGTGAGAAAAGGTCTGGATTTAAAAGTGTATTTTTAAGAGGGCTTTTCCCTTTCATTAAAAACAAACAACAACAACAAAAAAAAAAACCAATGCACAAAATCACTAGCTATATCGAGATAAAGCAGATAACTTTGGCTGGGACATAGCTCCTACTCACAGACAAGCAGACAAAACCTTCATCTCCCAAATGCATTAAACCTCATTAACACCTTCAAAATGGGAAGTTACCTTCATTGATATCAATCTGCAGCTGTGATATGAAATTACAAATAACACTGAAAGCACAGTTCCAGTCACCTGGGTCAGCATTTCCCAACACAGCAGCAGGCAACTGAACTAAAACCACGTTGGGCTTAACACAGCAAGCACAAGCAGCATTACTGCAGAGTTTTAAATACAGTCCAGGACTAGGTCAAAGTTCCCAACATCCCCAAGAGGAGGAAGCTGTGACCTTCAGGACAGAGGAAGCTCCCGTCCAGCTTGCCAATTCTAAAATTGTTACGTTACCAATTGGAAAGTGTTTGAGCTATACTTTGGCTGAAAATATGCTAGACATCAAAAATTAAATATTATGACAAGATTTTGAGAAATCCCAATTTATAACCTTTCCACAAACTGCATACATACGTACAAACAAAAATACCTGGTTGGAAGGATTTGTATTTCCACTGCAGTTCACTGAGGCAGGGACAATACTTATTCCTAGAGCTAAAGAGTAATGATTGTCATCATACAAAGCGTAAGACAATTATTGTGGAAGTTGGAGCACCCCGGAATCATTTTAAGAAAATACTAAAACACTCTGCACATTTGATGCACACAGGTACACATAAACAACAGATTATTTTAGGATATTCTTTATACTTAATTACATTGGGAGATTTTGTCAGAAGCTCACCAAGTCTGTTGCATTTGTACTGAAACACTATTCTGAAAAGTGAACCCCACTGCTAATGTTTTTATTCGAATAAATTATTACTCAATACAGCAACCATCAACATTTTACAGAACAAGAACGTGGATTTCTGTAATTTCTCTGGCCCTAATGCCAGTCACTATTGGGAGCATTTAGTTATAAATTGTCTTTCAATAAAAGTAAAAGCTCCCAAAACAACAAAATGAAAAGACACAGCAGCTTAAATCAAGGAAGTCAATTTCCACATGCCGATCCTAAATATTTCATAGCCCTATTTTATTCTGACATTTGTAGATGACTAAAGTGTTACAAAGGAAATAAAATGCTGATTAAAGAGTTCACTGTCATAAAGGTTACTGAATTGTAAATGGCCCTTTCCATCTTCCTGTTAATAGGTACCCAGCTGTAAACATCATGAAGGATGTGACGGGAGGCCTGTGCTGCTCCTTTAGGAGTCGTATATACATTAATCACTGAATCACCAAGCCATGCTTAATTGCAAGTTGTATATCACACAAATCCATGGTAAGTAGAAGGAAACTCATTATTGCTGCTTCATAACTACTGGGTACTTCTCATTTTAACCTTCTCACACCTGGGACACTGTTGTTTTACAATGTGAATGCAGAAAAGGCATTAAGTCACTAATTATAGTAACACTGTACATTATCCTGCTGTTTCAACATTTTTGAAAATAAAACTAAGTACTAACAACAACAGGGAGGGTGGGGTTTTTTTTTTCAGACTAGTTAAGTGAATTTTAGAGTGTTTTTTCATAGAGTATAACATATGGAAATCCATTATTCCTTGATAGTTTAAAGAACTGGTTAAATGATAAAGAAAAAAAAAAACAACATTGTATTTTGTCTTGACAAAATTATTGATTTAAATCCCATCCAATAGCACAATACTATTTAAAGGTCACCTGAAGAAAAATGAGTTTACACTCCAACAGAGCAAGCTTATCTGTCATGAAAGTGTAATGATGTGTTTATACTCTCACTAGTGTGTACATATTTTCCAGAAAGATAAGAGATTTTGTGCAGGTGAAGTCTGCCAAGAAAGAAAAGTGAAAAAAATTTGAGGTACTTACAGTAATTGCTAAACCACTAATATTCATTTCACAATTTCAATAGCCCACCCATGTGCTTTTATAAACTGTAGAGCACTGCAGCACTGGAAATTCTTCTATGCCATTCATCAGATGCTTTCTCGAAACACTTCGAAAATTTGCCAAGTGTACTACACAACTTATGTATCTAGACACTAAGAAGTGAGATGTCTTAATAGGTACAAAACATGTTTCAGTTTGTACATTTTTATGTTATAAGTGTGTTAATGAAAAATTTTATTTGACAGTGAAACATCACTCTGTGTCCTGGTATACTACTCAGCCAAAAAATATATTTATTAATGGAAGACATTCAAAACAGCTCCATTATGAAGACAAATGCTATACAACCGGTATCTATTTTTAATGTCACGTGACTCTTTCTTGTTCCCAGTTTTCAGTTCCAATAGCAAATGGAATCAGTGCTTTCTCACACCTGAGGTGCATTAAGATGGTCTTTAAATCAGCTTTGCCCTAAGATATCTGTTATCTGCTATCCCAACCTTCTTGTCACTCTTCTCCACTTTGTAAGAGGACTAACAGACTCTCCCTATTACATCCTCAACGCACTCGCATGATCCCTTTTCAAATATATTTGAAGGACCTGCAAACTAACAAATTATGCCTTTTATCTTTCCTTAAAAAAAGAATGTGTACAAAGAACCACGGTTAGGGCTTTTCAATTCACTCTGATCATATGTACCAGCTGGTATTGATAGGCTACACGCTTCTTGTGGATTTAGATGTCAAGATTACATTGCACTGAACTCACATGAACTCCACAAGGCCCGCCTTTAAAATACCTGAGCATTTTGCTTCATCATCCAAAATAAAAGCAACCTTTGATCCATAGCAGTTACTTACCAATTCTATATTCACAGATAGAGATTTCTCAGCTCTCTTACGGTCTTCAGTTGTAGAGATGCATAAAATGAAAAGGTAAGTCATGCCATAAAAACATAAAGAGACCAAACATCTGGATTAAAAAATGCAGTAAATGCTTTTACACGTGCCAACAGAAATTGTATTTTGGGAGGCCACATTTATTCTTAGATAATGGGTGCCTATATTAGACTAGTTCTTTCCAAAAGTGTTCTGAAAAAGATATGCTTTTCTACATGGTTTCAGACAGTAGGAACCCCAAAGTAGTCATTACTTTCAGAAATCATACACTCCACAATCGCTGATCCTTGATCCTGACAGCCACAGCCTCATACGGTGCTACATCCAGTCCATACATCCTTAGCAAGGTGGATGATTTTATCCAACAAAAAGGTGAGCAGGGAGAAAAAAAAAGTAAAATGAAAAGAGACGGTACAGTATGTTCTCATCCACTCACAAAACAGGCAGAAAAGCATCCTGATCTGAATCAAGAGTCAGAATTCAAAGCAGTTATTTGTGTTTTGGAGATCTAGAGTAACTTAATTAGAAAAGGGGGGAACAATGAAAAGACAGTGTATCGACTTCATTGCAGAGATCTAAAGAGAAGATTATACTACCAAAGGTGGCCCTAGTTTGCATACTGTCCAGCGTGAATGAAAAAAGTTCCTTTGATTAATTTTTAAATCACAGATATTCTTTCAGTTTTTGAAAGGGTATTTTTTCCAGATGTTTCAGCCTAAATGTGACCTGCTCTGGAGAGACAAAGGCCTCGCCCACCCAATGAGTACTCAAAACACTCCCTCTGCCATGCTCACAGAACATACAGGAATGGTTAAAACAAAAGGTCCTCTGCCCCCCAAGTTGCCATTTTTAAAAACAATTTATTTTCCTATTTCTTTTAACACACTATGTTTAATACATACCTAAGCAGAGACACAAACAGGAACTAAAGAACACATGCAAGACATCTAGGAGTCACCACTCTGGAACTGTGCACACAAGTTCAGATATAAAACCAGAAAACATGACAATAAATGATACTCCACTGACTGATACCTAACCCAAAGTCAGCACCTCTGAACTATATCCCCGCTCTGTCTTTTATTTCTAGTCTCAGCTTTTCAGTACCTCAGGTTGTTCAAGTATACAGAAAAAACAGTGCAATAATAATTTCCACTAACTGGTAGGTTCAGTCTGAAAGCTTAATCCATCATTCTAAAAAAGCACTTGGAAAATTTCAGATAAGAAGTGCTTCATTAAATCTGAAGAGCAACTGTTCTATGCATGTCTCTTGCATTTTGTCCCATCTTTATGCACTCCATAACCTTCATCCAAAATTACATGAATTTTAGGTATACAATCCTTTGTACTGAGCCTACCGTTGGGACGTTGCCAGTCAGAAGAAAAAAGAAAATGTGGCCTGTAATCTACCGAAAGTTGTAGACAACATACTGCAGTTTAAAAAAAATAAATTAAAAAGCTGACATGATATGAACAGACAGTGACATTTAAAAATAATTACCAAAAAGTTTTTGGTGTGCAGTTTTTTTGTTTGGTTGGCTTGTGGTTTTGGGGTGGTTTTTTTTTGTTTGGGTTTGTGTTTTGGTTTGGTTTTGTTGTTGGTTGGGTTTTTTTAAAAGAATTTTACAACAGGAAATTATTCTAATGAAACACATTATGTTCTGTACACTATGTATTTGAACACTTATGTACCAGATGACATACAAAGCACACCATGCTGACTTGCTCTCAGAACATGCACGGGGATATCTTTTGCTGTAAATTAAAGGCCAAGGCTAGTCTCCCTTGTTTAATTAGCTGTACATGTGTGAAAACACCCAGTACACAAAAACTGAGATTCTAATTGCTGTTATTCTGAGATGTCCGAAAAGTCTTCATCTGTTGTGTTTGCTGTCACATTATCTAGAAACTTGTAATAAGTTCTTTAATTAAAAACAAACAAAAAAACCCGAACATGATACAATAGATATAGCATCTGCTTATTTTATGGAAATTATACATTTAGAGAGAAAAAAGATCGTTTATACTGTAGTTCAATTGGATAGAAAATGACTAAAATTTTACATTCAATGCTACATTAAATTTGCTACTTCGTCCTGCAAGTTGGTTAAAACATGGCAGGGAGGTGCCAGAACTCAGTAAAATTTCTTGAGGGCTATAACAAACCTTGAAAAAATGAAAGAAAATAATTACCAAACCCTAAGACATTATTTATTATTTATTCAACACTGAAAGTATCTGGAAGCCTGTACTGCAGTAAATGAGAATAATCCAAAAGTTTAGGCTGAGAATTTTTGAAAGCATTATGTACAAAACATTACATTTTCCCACATTTCTATTTTTCAGGGGTTTCCCCATGTTAATCTCAGCCCAAAAGGGATGGGAGGGAGGCAGCAGAAAAAGACTAGGACCCCTAGATTACAGCGCAAAGCAGACCTACTGTTTCTTAGGGGCTGTCTTCTGTGCTATATTTGTATTGCTGCATTGCAAATCTTTTCCCTGCAGCTGTGCCAGGGTCTGCACTGCTCACTCACCAACACACACGGCTGTCACACAGACTTATCCCGGGACGGATGCACAGTTGTGTAGTTTCTTGTTAAGGATGTTATGTAGTTTTCCAAGAAAATGGAATTACTGAACAAGTTCAGACATACTGCAGATCGGTGCCTGCTATTCGCAAACACAACAGCTTGATGTAGGTAAAAACCAAAGCAGTCCTTTGTTTGGGGTTATTATAGATCAGAGAACAGACGACAGTTAAAGTACAGAAAGCAAGTGTGAAGTACGTGCTTCTACCAGTACCAATCAAATACAGGGCTTTGTTACGCTCAATATTGTGTATCTCCTATTCAAAGATCTCATGGTTAATCAAGGAAAGCTTCAACAGGTAGGTAAGTCAAAGGATCGGCATAAATGAGGCAGCATGCAGTCAGATAGGTTTTAACATTTCAGTTAATGTGCATTAACACCGAAATGAATGGCAACTCCACTGAGCATTTGAGCAAGTGGACACTAAACAAGTTGTAATTTTGACCAAGAAGTCTTGGAAAGATAAAAGCCCATTTCATAAAAATACTACTGCTTTTAGACCACCTAATCAGAATGATTTAAAAAAAAAAAATAAAAAAATCATGGGGTAAAAGGAGAAGGGGAAGCATCCGTATGCTACAAAGCCTCTCTTACTAGAGCACCAGTACGACACTCCTGGAGATGGTTTACAGGGTAAAAAGCAATAGATAACTTAGATTTAATAGATTTTTCTACTGAGTTGTAGAAAATATCATGGACCCAACACTCATTTTGATTGTCATGGCAACACTGGGTGATATTGTCATCTTATAGCAAGCACAAGTTGCATCGATAAATAGTGGTTACTGTCAGACAACCTATACGCTGACACTTGCTGTTCATCATAGTTTTATTTTCACATGCAAAGATCAACAAAGTTATGGTCTATATTTGGTGGTAGTTTGATAACACTGATGGAAAAATGTGCAATTCGATTAGCAGTTAGACAAGTATCTGTCATAGATAATAACTTCTTATGTCAGGGAATCTACATACTGATCAATGTGAAGCCATGTGCAATTGCTTATACCAATCATAAATCACTTTCTATTGATTGGCATTCAAAATCCTTGACATAATTAGAAGCCATAGAAAGGGTCACAAGACAATGCTGTGCACGTCCGCAAGTCCTTTATTTTCAGGGCCTTTCTGTATTCCATTGCATTCAGGTTTTATAGGGAAGCGGGGGCACGTTTTATTTTTTATTATTAGAAAATTAAGCATGCAACTGCCACCTGATAAATCCTCATGCTAGAGGTTAAAATGGGAATTTCCCATGTCTGGATTTGATTCCTGTGTGCAAATGCAGACTTGCCTACATGCTGCTTATAATCTGATTTATGCACCAATTTATTTTATACATTAGGCACACTGTATGCCGTCTGACTGATGCATAAAAATTTCATGTAAAGAAGGACTTACTTGCACACAACTGCTTTTCAGTTATTATTACCTCTTCTGGTTAGCATCATAGAGTAGGTAGGACAAATGACTTGATACAGTGCACACATTTTGCCCACTACACAAACATTTTGATCGGTACCTATTTCACTTCACTTTCAGCAGACTCTTGAATAGCTTAACAGCTTTATCTTTAAAGAGAGCAGATCTTACATTTTCGTAAAGCCCTCTATGGTGACAAACCCCTACCACTCCCACACACACATTTTCATATGCACGCATAAAAGACATGGGGTTTATCCTATGCTATACCTCAAATAAATTAACAAAATGTAGTAAGGGAGGATATGGTCGCTAATTTTCTGATTATCTTCGTACACGTATGCCTCTTGTATTATTATCAGTCAAGCTGAAGATATGTTTTTACACAGCTTTTATTTAGTAAAAATCAGCAAGAAATGCATCTTTCTATATTTTCCATTTATTAGAAGTCTCCTTTCATCCAAGAAATATGAGACCTGAAATAAATTGTACCATCCTGCCTTTTTTTTTTATTCAAATCCTTGCCAGTGCTAGGCAGTATGCTAATGAAAACAGGTTGATAAATGACTCCCTGATATTTTCCAGACATTTTTCTCTCAGAAGTGCTCTAAACTGATGTAGCTCAAAGAGAATAAGGCGCATTAAGTCATTATATCAATTTTTGTTACCCAGATACTTCAGTCCCAGTTAAGAGCTGACAGCCAATATAAAACAAGGCAAGGGCATCATACGACTCCATCGATCAAACCTTGTCGTAGATAGATTGCCTATTACACAAATAGAACCAGCAGATTCAGTTTGTAGTTTTATGCTCTCCAATTAAAGGATAACAGGGTACTTTCCCATAAATCTGCTAATTGCAACTGAATTAATTTAACAAATTTTGCCAAGCACAGAAAAAAGTGATTGGTTAAGCTAATATAAACTAGCACAGGTTGTCACAAAGCGAGTTCCATAACAGGCTTTTCCTATACCTTGACTGGGCAAGGTGTCACAAGCATTTAACTCCATTGGGGTTCTTTGGCAACAGACAGCTGACAACTATAAAACATTGCACAAATAGGAGATAATTTATTTGCTGTACTTCCCCCCGCCCCGAAGCATGGAATAACGCCTTCTTTGCACCTAATTAATGTTTCTCTCTAAGCGGGCTGTTTTTCTGAATCAGTAGCATACAAGCAAAAGCACTAGATCACAAAAAGTGCTCCCCCATGGGCACTCAGCAAACAATGGCAGTGATCTGCAAAACCCAGAAAATCGGCCTATAGCATTGCTGTGAGAAGCAGCCGAGGCCCTTGTTATACAGCACAATAACGCAGCATATCATGCTTTGGATATTACTCTAATGAGTTTAGATATTCATGGGGAAATAGCTAGACCAACAGAATGGTAGATAATTCAGATCTATAAAGAAAGAGTGAACGCAAGAGATCTCTAACTGTAACTTATGGAAGGAAATTATGACAGCAATCACCCTTGCAATGATACATTATTGTGATAAAAACCTGTCTTTATATTAAAAAAAAATAAAACCGCTATTTCCTAATTAAAGAAATTTCTATCCAAGCCCAGGAGATATTTTAGGAGCAACACTTCTTACTGGCACAGAAAAATTATTTTTGTGGATGGCAAGTCTTGCACTAAAGCAGCATATGGTTGTTTATGCTTATATGAAGTACAAAACTACAATCATAATTAATATGAAGACACAATGGAGATAATCCCTTTGACACACTGGAATTTAAGATGAAGGGTACTATTAACATTCGGAAGAGTTAAGCATATGAAATGCAAGCTGGATGCAACAACGGTAAGCTTTCTAAATAGTTGGCAGGTGTAATCTAAATGCAGTCTAAAAGGAGTACTTAATTCAGTTTGACTTTTTTTCCCCCCTTTCTTTTTTTCTGCACAAGTCCACTTCCTGCGGTGCCCAAACATTCACAGTTTCAACAAAACTATGCAAACGGCAAAACAAATGAAACAACAAAAAAAACCCCTCACTCTGAAGTCAGAATTCTACATATTTCATTTGCCTTACAAATCCCCAAACAATTTTCTGTCATTAAAAACAGCATCTGAAGACAAAAGACACTTTCAGAGATGCCGTGGCACCTTTCCGTAGAACGGTTTGGAAAACCTGATTTGCCTTCACCCTGGTAGACTTGCTAGAAAAGTTCCCAGTTTTACCTATTGTCATATATTGTGTTGTTTAACACATGCCTGTTTTTACCTGGCAGGGGGGATTCAATTTCAAATTCCGAATTTCAAATAGAGGAAGAATTATAGCTCCTTAAAACAGTAAGGTGTCCCAGCATCAGCACAGAAAAAAAAAATAATAAAAAAAAACTTCTCCCATGCAGGGCCAGCAAACCAACCAACAAAGATAAAGCAACAACAGAAATTAATTTCTAAGGTTCACAGCAAATTTCAAGCTCTTTACTTAGCTCTGAAAGGAAAATAAAGCCACTTGGGAAACAAAATACCCCAAAAACATAATCCACCCACTTGTTCCAAATTATCACGATCAACAAATACTTTGTGCAATCATTTTTAGCATGGAAAATTTCTGAAAATGAATTGTACTACACCACTATCATCAGTGGAAGATATGTTGCTTATTTATATTTCACATGAAATCAAATATTTCTTTTGTTTTGTATCTTTAGAAGCTTTTGGTATGAGACTGTATGTCTTCCTCTTGAATGTAATACAGAATGCAGTAATGTAATGTAATACAGTTATCCAAACAGATAATTTGTTTACTTCCAAGATAACATTACAATGTCCCATTTTTCCACGTAACTATGAGGAAGAAGGTGCCACTCGGTTAGTTTAGATATTTTGCCCAACATGATTTTGATCATAATTAAGGTACAGAACATGAAGCCAGTGTTCTTTTTTGACTTCTGAAAGCACTGATGTACATGACATCGTTTTAGTTAGACTGATGGCCAGAATGTCATGCAGTAAACTATGGGAAAATTTCATTGCAAAGCTATCTATAGCTAAAGCAACAGGTATTACTGGTCTCTGTGTTTATTTATTCCTTGATTTCTACTGATAAATTTCATCTGCATCTAAAATTTTACTTGTTCACATCACTAACGTATTCATAAAAACAGCCACGAAACTCAAAGTAGAAGTAGTATGTAAAATCATGACAATAAAGTGTTATGTCATTAAAAAAATCATAGTATAGAAAATACAGAAACAAAAACCTGGAAAGGATCTCAATCAATTATCCCCTTCCTCAGGCAAAAATTAAAGGCATTCCTATGACTGGTCCTGTTTTTATAGCACACTCTAAATATGTCAAGTCATCAACTGCACATCCCGTGCTCAGAAGACATGATGTTCTGGATCAAGCTTTTGGCCAACGACCAAACAAAGAGGAGCCTAGACAACACACAACTGTAGTCAGCTAATACAAAATGTGCTGTGATAAACCTAAAAAGAAAGTATTTCCAGTTAAATTAATTGAGCTGGGAGAATTAACAGAGCTCAGATAACACTCTGCCCATGCACCAAAACCACAGAATATGCCACTTCCATTAGACAAGTTCTCAATCTCTGAGTCAGTAAGCGTTCATAAGTAAAATGCCACAGAGATCTTAAGTTACCAAAATATCTATGATTATTAACTTGCTTTCCAAAGTTGTTTTCCAGATGTCTAAAAAAGCCCCACGTACAAGTTCATATCATGTACTCCAACCTAGTTCTCAAAACCCACTTATAGTACATTTCAATTTTACATCAAGGGCAAACCTTCAAGACCTGAATATTCCCTAATCGCAGAAAGACGTGTGGCCTAAGGATTAACTGCAAAATTAGAATGACATCATACATGACAAAAAAAAAAAAAATCAGGTTACACCCACAGTCACTTCTGTAGAGAAGACTAAAAGTGCTAGAATAGGTGAGGGAGAGGGAAGTAGATTGTCGAAGTGGACAACACTATTCCTTTAGAACAGCATGGGTTTTGCCTGCGACTGTGCACTATGGAAGTTGGAGTTAGATGAAGCCACAGAGGCATCTATTTGCCAAGCTCTGAAAATTTATTTTTGCAACTATATTAGTATTGAACAATATTAAGTTCGAAAGAAAAGTGACTATTAAGACATTGTGTGCCAATTTCCTTGTTTCATTGTTTTCCACCTTGGTATTCCTCCTCTGCACCAGAGTGTCCAGTGCCATCCAGAATGCATCTCTGACCCCATGTGCCACAGTGGCTATCCTGGACACTAGCAGCATATCCTAATTTTCAATCCTATTTTTGTGATCCACCTTCTGCATTTTGGAAGTGCTTTGTCATACCTTGTGAATACTTCTACTAGACCCTTCAGAGTTAGTCGCCTTTATACTATACAGGATTAGTTTAATTGCAGGCTGTTGAGAACAAAATACCAACGAAATAGAGAAAAGCTGAAGATAAAATGGCACTTGACAAGAATTCTTGAGACAATGCAAGAACAAAAAGGCCTGAGACAGGGTATCAAAAGTACACTGACAAGGGTACAAAGGCAAAAAGAGGGGAAGAGCAGTTGTTCTATGAAAGAGTTGAGATGTCCAAAATTCTGCAGCCTAGTTTGACAGTGAGCTGCTATGTCCCACTGGCTGTTGCCCACAAATATTCTGGCAGAGCAAAGCCAGTCTTGGAGGTTTCCACCTGCAGGTTTATATTTGAGGGTGGGAGGGGTAAAGCTGTCAAGCCACACCACCAAAGGTGCAGCAACCTCTTAAGTTAAAGAGCTTGCAGATATTTCAGAGACTGTAAAAAACCAAGGAATTAATCAAAAAAAATGAAACAGAGACATGAAACAGAAGAATAAAAAGCTAGTTGAGAAAACGCCTACCTATAACAGTTGTCAAGACCTACTACAAGGAACTCTGGAACACACCAAGATAACACAATCTCGAACCTAGATTAGTGGGAGATACCAGCATTCCATGTCTTGAAAAAGGGCAAGATCTCTACCATTAGTTCATTGAATACAAGCAGCAGAGTATGTCTGCAATAGGGAGGATCTATTAAAAACTTCTTCCCTTCTTCTGACTTCTACTAAAAATAATAGCAACTCATATCTTTGCAGCCCTATTTCTGCTAGCTGCCTATTTTTTTCCTATTTTTCCACTTGTGCAAAAGTTTTTCATAAATATTCCTATTTATACAGACATTGCAAACACACCTATCATGAGGAGAATCCCATTCGGAGAATTCCAGTCCCAGCTCCTGACCTCACCCAGTTACATTCATATCCTCAATACCAAAGAAAGCTTTGCCAGCAGGCCAAAAAGAGAGCAAGCGCCTGGAATGCAAACTCAGGATTTGTCTTAACGCTCTGAGTTCTCAGGACAAAAGAAGTCACATGCATCATGGAGGGCTAAGGGACTCTCCCTTTATACAAACCAACTAGCAAACATGAAAAGGTTTTATGTCTTCTCACAAGAAAAATAGAGACTCTAGAAATGCTTTCATGTAGACTTGTCTTTAGCCTCTAGCAAAAGTATCTAAGGATTTCTTTATATTTATTGGTATCATTATATGTACAGGAATGATCCCAGAAGTAGGGCAGGGCTGAACTAGTTTTAGGTCTGGCTAGATAAGCATGCGTTATTTTGAACTCTAGGAGACTATAAAGAATTAAATTTAAATGGCCAGTCTAACTAGCAGAAAAAAAGGAAAAAAGGAATACAAAATCTAAAGCATAAGAACTGTTATATTTAAAAACACCATGAAATACTAAACATGGCGGAGGGGAGACATGAAAAAGTGTAAAAATCTCATGAATTATGTTTTAGATCTGCTCTGGAGATCTAAAAGTACCAATGGCAATCGCTCCATACGAATGTCAGTGAGGTTTTGGACCATCGTTTATTGGCTACAGAACAAAAACTCGTTATCTGACATTAAATAACCATACATATATATATGCATTTAGTCTCTGAGCAACGAGTATTTCAGCATAAAAAGACATCTTATAGCATCTCTGCTTGCTAAGCAACTGTAGCTTGAAAAATAAAATAGCATTTTGGGTACGAGACCTGGTAAACAGGTAAATTTTAGTAAACAAGACTGTTCTAAGCAGTTTCTTGATTTCATTGGGTTGTGACAATCACAGCATGGAAGCCTGGCAGAGAGAGTTACACAGTTTATTTTAATTCTTTTTCCCTTTCCAAGTAGTTCTATTCCTTAAAATGTAAGTTTTAGAACTGTAGAGCCATGCAAAATGTTGCCTATATTTATACACATATAAAATCTTTTGCTCTCAGTGAAATCCAGACCCATTTTGAATCGGTAAAAACAAAGAGGAAAACTCTAACATTTTTTTAGATTTTTTTTACAACTCCTATGAAAAAATGCATTATTCTTTGACTGCTGAGAGGCAGTTGGGCAACAGAAGCAAGGGATCAGGCAGCATTTCAAAATACCGGGAAAACCCAGGACTGTCTAAATGTCTCCATGTACCATGAACACAGTGTTACTTTCCTCAGATTATGCATCACTGAGAAAGGTACATTTTAAGGATATACAGCATCCCCTAAAACTTTATCTTGAGCTTGATTGGGATCTGCAAGTATAGTCCTAACAAGAATCCTGGAAATGAATCTTTTACCTATAAAGATCGCAAGAATTAAATATTTTTTTCCCCATTTCCTCATCAACATACTTTATAACCTTGCCTCAGAACTAACACTTCAAATAACAAGAGGCCAGCTCAGTCATTTGGCATTTATTGTAAACATTTCTCTGAGGCACCATCTCTTTTTAATTGATGCACTCTTCAAAGTTAAAACAAATATTTCATAATGCCTAATAAAAATTCAGAGCAGCCTCTAACAATCATATTTCAAGCATTTACTAGCCTGGTCTGCATTTTGATCAAGGAGTAAATGCAGAGAGCTAAAACTTTTACTCCAATCTTTACTTGTTTTCCTCCCAATATAAACCCTTGAGGACACACCTTTCTTCTCAGAGTTTCAGATTCCCACTTCAAAAAGGAAACCCTAACAAATCTCTTCAAGCACGCTTCACGAGGTTCTCTGTTTTAAGGTCTATTTTACTACTTTGTCTCTGTCACACAATCCCAGCTTGGGAATCTAGAACACAAAACCTCATCTTTGAGACAGAACTAACTAATAAATACAATTTTTGAGAATCATTATATTCTTTAAATGATTTTTCCACTCCACAGAGGCTGATCTACTTTTCAAAACTAAATATATTTTCTTACAGAAATGAGTGAATTGAGTAACCATATACATCAGTCTTCTGGATGCTAAGTTTTTCAAAGCGGTCGGTTCATTTGGCCTCGGTTTAGGTTTCCAAAAAGACAAATCTTGTCCTTACCTCAGCCAGCCTTACAGGGAGGGCTTTCAAAGGCCAAAGAGAAGCCTTTGGTCCCATGGGGTTTATGAAGCAGACTTTTTTTTGTTGTTGCTGCAAGTATGCACCACGAGGTATCCACGTCAACATATCATCAAAGGGAGATAAATATGCTGTGCTTATGGTTGCCCCCTTCTGCGCTCTAAAAAAATAGGTCTAAGAGGAAATTTTGTAGTCATGCAGGCATTACAGTAACCACACTTTTGAAGTCTTTCACCCCTGTCCCCAACGCACAGCAGTTTGATAGGTTAAAGCAAAGTCTTTTGTTACCTTTCTATGTCGAGAAAAGGAAGTGTTTTAAATTTCAAAATTCATTCTGCAGCAGCTTGAAAGAGTCATTCATTTTTATTTTGTTTTCCAGGGGAGAAAATGTAAAGTAACAGTTTCTGATGCCCCAGTAGTTCAAATTGGAAGTGACAGAAGACCTATTAGCTTATACAGAGAGAGGAGAGCCATCTCTTCCCAATCCATCACCAAACACCTCAAAAGAAGGTGATAAGGTTCCTAAGAACGGATGCTGGTAACCCTTGGAATGAAAGAAGGTGGAGACTGACAGTATCCACCCAACTGATAAATGGTGACAGAAATCTCCAGTAAAGCAGTGTAAAAGCACAAAGGAAGCACAACCTGCGCAAGGAAAGCTATTGATTGATAGATCCCAGATGTGCTTTCTGGTAAAAGCTGCAGCCCTGCAAGATACGTCCCTGGGGTCCTGCCTCCTCTTTCTGTCACATCTGGAATAAAAAGCTTATACTGAATCAATTGCCTACTGGCTAAGAATGAGATTTATTCCAGCCTTCCATTTTAATATAATTTTGATAAACAGAGATGTTCTGGAGGGAGGTACTCCCACACTCTTACATACAGGTCTCTGCTCTCAAGCTGCTCACCCAAGAACTGAAACATGCAAAATTGCCTGGTCTTATTAAGGCCCTTAACACCTTACTTATAATGTGTTATGCAGCCAGAATAATCTATTACATTTTTTTATCTTATGATCTTTCCTGTGACCTGCTCGGGACAGTGTGCACAAAGACTGACAAGAGACTGCATGAGTACTGTTTCTGACAGAAAGCAGAGTTCAACATTTATTCATTGTTAATTTGACTGTGCGGTATCACCAAGATTACTGTAGCACACAATGTTCTTGTAAGGTTATGAACTGGTTTGCATCCTTCCACTGCTAGAATTTAATACTGTACTAAGTGTGATATATCTCATCCATTATTAATCCTGTCCAGTTCTGCAGCAAGTTTCCGTAACACCAATGTTGAAATACTGCACTCTTAAGGCTCCTGCCAAATCTGAAAGATGTAATATTAACATGGTTCTGTTCCAGATAGGTGCATTTAACCCACGCTAAACAATCTGCATGTTCCGCTTGCATGTTCCTGGGGAATATTTATCCTATCACTAAAGCCTAGGAAACAGTGCTTTAGTATAGTTTATGACAGCATTGCAAATATTGCTCAAGACAAAGTAAAGTTACAGACAAAATCTGAATAGTCCTATTACTGTTTTTAGAGAGAGCTAAATAAGCTATGTCATTTTTCTGGACTATGGAAAACTCTCACTCAAGAACAAGAAAGAAAACATTGATCTAATCCTAGTATTTACTGATAGTTAGGATCACTGGCAATAGCTACTGGCATTCAGGATTATGTGAAATACCTACCTTCAGTGCTGTGAAGTAAAGCAGATAAGCTTTACAGCACACCTCCATCCCTTGAAAATTCTTATGCATTATATTTTTTTTATAAAGTAAACATTCTTTTCAGGCAGAGTGTGAAAGCTCTGTTCCAGCTTCCGTAATTTTCTGCATTGTTTCCACTTTAGAGACTTTCTCAAGAAATTCTCTACCAATAAATATTACTGCCTGCCACATATCTGCTATGTCTGTAGCACCGAAAGAAACAAAAATATCTTTAAACAGAACATAAGGCAATGTTCTACTTAAGATACGATTCTCTGTAACACTGCTGTAAACCTTCCCCTCTCTGAGAGGTCAGTAGATGTTTCAGCGTCAGCTTCAGTTAGAACAGATCTAACTCTGTGCCTGATTCAGGCCAGTGTCCAAAGTAATCCCAAAAAATAATTTTTCACTCAGCACTCTCGGTTTTGCTCCCCTCAGCATACAGAGTGGTGCATACCTACACACACACAGCGCCCCTGCTTTGGTGGTCCTGTAGAAGAAACCATATTGCTTAACAAACCTCAGCCCACCTAGGCATAAATTATTTTCAGAGAAGGCTGCACCTACAAAAAAAAAAAGTATGAAAAATATGACTTAAAAGAAAACTAAAAAAAGATCAAGGCACAAATACTATTTTCCAGGTTTCCAAAATTTTCTGAAGTTAGTAAGAAGCGGTATTTAAAGTATATGACACTTAAATCAGTTATTCTCTTACAATCCCGATGTTTTGTTTCACTTCCTCTACTTTGATTTGGGTAACACCAAGCTGACCTTGTGGTGCTTTGTTCCAAATACTAATTGCTCAAATGCTAGTGGGATTCCCAAGACTAAGACAGCAGTAACAGAATAGAGCAGGTTAACACCTTGAACACGTATAACTCATCTTTGATACACTTATAGTAATTTGAAAGTCTGGCTATTAGTGATACATTGAACATACTAAAATGTGAAAATATCACACTACAGAATTTTCCATTTCTGACAGCAATTTAAATAGACAATTGTAAGAAACACTCAATTGTGTAATTAAGCTATCTGGATAAAAGGCAACAAGTTCTTTCTCTTCCCCCTCCCCCCCCCCCTCCTGCCAAGTACATTTTTTCAGACACTCTTAGTGTAATACTCTATAGATCCACTGCAATTTTTTTTAATTGTGCTTTGTATTTATGCGTAGCACAAAAAAGTACAGCGACATTACTGAATAAGTTACTTGACAGCAAAAAGATATTTTTTCCATTCAGTAGTTCCATTTGTTCGCTTCCCGTCCTTAATTTGACCCAAACTTTTGAAGACGAAACGTACATATATATTCCAAAATACATCCATATTGCTGTCAGTCTATGGATGAACCGTACTTAGCTAAACATACAGTAGGTAGGTGCAGTGCTACTGTGGCAATGCTGCTCCACTCAGTAGCTTCCACAGTGACCTATAAACACCTACACTGTCTGCTGGCAGCCTTAAATACTCTGCTGGGAAGTGGATATCTATTAAAGAAGGATTAATGTATAGATCTTCAACCCCACATCTAACCGAAATAAGTGAAAATGAAGGAAAAACTAGACGATCCGACATGATAGAAGTAATAAAAGGGGAACATATTTCTCATCTGTTAACCTTGAATATCTGCTAGCTCAAGATTTTCACATTCTTCATGTATCGCTTCACTATTCGTTCCTTAATAACCACTCGAAAATCAGCTGCACATTAAAGAAATGCAATATAAATGTGACTGGACTCACTACATCTGAGATATCCTCCAATACAGCATAAAGCTAATTTAGCTGTCACTTACTGTAAGTAAAATGACAAATATCTGTAATATCTGTCAAGATATGAAAGCTTTAAAAAGAGTTATGCAGCTGTCAACATTTTGATGACTTTAACAAGAGAAAAATAAACGAAGAAGAGAAAATAGACAGCATGTCTGTTGTGTATCCAGTTGCCAAAATCCTCTATTACTTATATTAATAAAAATAAAATTACTTCATAAAAATAAGATAAACAACAAAGATTTCTGGAATAAACTGATACAGGTAAACATATTAGAACTAGTGAAACACATCTGTAGAAAGCACTGCTAAAAAATGGAACGTAGGTCTCTTCAGCAACTCAATAATTATCATACTGTAGCATCCAGCATTTATTTAATTTAGAATTACTATTTAAGCACCAACAACATAGGAAGTCTTACAAAGCACAACCAAAGTATGACTGGTCAAATATTTGGTTTCCTATTTCTAAATAAGATTTATTCTTTATATAAGTTTAGTGATTCAGCAATAACTTAAATCATTTCAGCTCCTGAAGGAGGGCTTGTTCAGTTTCCAACGTCGCATACTTTTTGCAAAAAGGCATCTTAAGGATTGCCTGTAAAGTCATTTTGACTGAGGCAATTTTTATCCCCTTTCTCGCACATGTATTGGCAGTCTATTTTTACTTAGCTGTCAGTTTACAGGTGCTGACAAAAGCGTATGCCCTCCTCCTCTCTCCCCACAAGAAAAACAGAACATTTGTTTAGAGTTTTAACTTGACTTATCCCATTTTATACCTGGCTTTAGGAGTTTTGCATAAAACATCCTGCTCTAAGGAAAATCTGAAATACAGCTATCCTGTCTGGGGCGTGACCTGGGATACAGGACCTGAAGTTCTAGGACTATAAAAACAATGAAAATATGCCTGCCACTAAGTATCTTATCACAGCAAAATGCAAAACAGCAGTAAAATTCCTTTCCTTTGCATTGAAAAGAATAATAGAAGTGTTGCAAAATTTGATTGTAGCTAATAGCTAGAAAAATTTTCTTCGCTTTCATGTACTGAACTCCAGCTATACTACCAAGAGTTAAATCTGTTTGGGGGAACAGGAATGCAAATCCAATCTTTCAGTAATAATTTTAATAGCGATGGAACAAGCAGTCAAAACGGAGTATCTTAAAGCTGCTAAGATCAGAAAACTGTATGCTTGTAATTAGCATTTTGATTTTGCCCCTGATTTCAGCCCCATAGTACCAAGCAGACTTTTGTAAGGCAAGAATTGATGGGTGATAGAGAAGCAGCACCTAGCCCGCTTCCCATCAATCTTAAGGTGAACAACCAGAATAAGACAGTTTTTCCAAGGTATTGAATAAAAAAAAAAAATAAATTAGCGCCTGTGAGAAATAAAGTAGATAACACAAAGGATCCTAGAAAGAAGCAAGAAGAATATGTTATATCTCGCGATTAATACCACCTTAGTTGTAAAACAGACTTCCTGCAATTGTAGGACTTGGTATTTAATGTTTCTTGATAGAATGCACAAACTTTTTGAAACAGTACTTTCAGTGGCTGAAGAATAAGACTGAGTTTGTACAAAAGCCTTACTACTACACCACCAAAACCATACATTTTTGGAGTATTATAGATACATGGATGCAAACACCTATATTTACACTCTTATTTCACTTGAAGGCAACGCAAACCGATTTAGCTTAAGTTGATTTTCTAATCAACTTATAACAGACCAAAATAAACTCCCCCCCACCCCAAGATTATCTATTTGTGGTTTTGCAACTGCTATTTAAGGAGCTTTCTAACTACCAAAACAAAACCTATGAAGCACTTTCTTTTCCTCAAAAAAAGAGCACTATAAATAACACTTAGTGCTTTTAAAAACAATGTATGTGTAAAACTTGTCAGTGCTATCTTATATGCCTCATGTTTAAGTTAACACCTTTTAAAGATTCTTACTATTTGTAAGAAAGAAATACAAGTATATAATATTTTGGACTTTTAAGTCCATCTGCTTTACTTGGTTCTTTCTCCGCTTTCAGTTTGAAATTTCCCAGATTTCCTTACAACACCATCCGATTACAAAAAATTTATTAGCCATCTAGAAACAGAAGACAAATTTCCAGGCGTGATCCAACTAGATCTCACACTAAGCATGTCTCAGGTTTGCTTAAGAAGTCAGTGAGGGACCTACACAACAAACAAATAAAGGAGCCAAGAAACCATGGAGGTTGCTCTATACTGTCATTAATACAAAAAAAAAAAATAAAAATCAGTATCTCAACATGGCCTGAAAAAGAACATTGGAGTGGCTCTAAGAAACAGCAGTCATCTGTGATCCTTCAAGTTTTTATGAAGCTTTAAGTTAAAAAAAAATATTGATACAACAACAGAAGTATTTATGTGCCATGGTACTGAGGTACACATGACTATGCAGATAAGATTCTACCCTACTATTAATAAGGTCTCTGCATTTTATCCATAACATGTTACAGTCAACATGTATGAGAGGGTTTTTAGATGAAAAGATGTACATTGTCATTAGTTTACGTGGTTTTGGCCAGAGAGAGATTCCCACAAGACGCAGTTTTGTGGCTACTCTGCTTGACTGTTTATCCCTTCTGAAGACTCATGATCGTATCACATCACTTGGCTCAAAAACAAAGAAACAAAGCAAAACGGAAATTAAATGTAAAAATTACATGGTAACACTCTAATTTAGCTACTTAAAATAGTAACTTAATGATTTACAAACAGACTTGCACATCTTTTTTTCCTCAACAATGATATTTCCTGTTTCACTTGTATGGATGCGTCAACACAAATAGCAAACAGATTAAGTACTTTTAAACTAAGAATAAAAACACTAATAAAGACAATTTGGGCTTGGATTTTTTGCTAGTGTCTCTCTTGTGAATAGAAGTAGTTAATTTCCTTCTATTATCAGTAATTTACATTATGTATATATTTTTTAGATTTATAAATTTGATAGAGATTTTAAATCATATAAACAGCTGAATTATTGCATACAACTTAACACTGTTCAGAGTATAGACTGATTTGACTTTCTTAACCCAGCATATAGGTGATGGGAAACTGCAATTCGCTTAGCAGATGACATTGGCAGAACAGTATCAGAACATGTAACAACAACAACAAAAAAAAACCCACTAAAAAATTCAGCATTAGATGTAAATCTATCTTTCTTATTTATATCTGTCCAGGCTCAGCAAAAAGAAACATGTCTTAGGTATCAGAAAATGAAGCCTTCAAACATTGCTACTCCACAATATCATACTCATCTGATTTTTAAAAACAGGAACAGCTGCATTTACTGATAAGAAAGCAGGAAGATGTTGTATGTTTTTGCACAGATGTTTGTAAAATCCTTCTTTGTTAAGCATATGTCTAAGAAATAAGCCACCTTTAATCTTCCCTAATGGTTAAGTCAAATGAAATAAGTAACATAGCACAGTATCTTTAAAACATATACAAATAAAAGAAATCAGCATTTATGTTTTCATACAGAAAGGAAGTTATTTCAACTTTGTAATTTCGGTTATCACAAATACTATGAACTGATTAAAGATCGATGAGACCAAATGTCAAGCAAATATTTATTAATACTACTAGAAAAGTATACTTACACTATCAGCCTGTACTTCAAAGGAGAAGTATGGGAGAGTCCTTGTAAATGAAAGGTATTCCAAACAGCTGAATTATGGATAAACAAAATACTAATAGCAACTTTCCCATTACAGTAAAGGCATGTACGATCATTTCAAGGTTCCATTATTCTTCATTATATAGTTCAACTAGGCAATCATGAGGTTTGGGAAGTTCATTTCAAGAGAAAAAAGCAAAGAAATGAACTTCTAAAAAAACGCTATTTTGATATTTTACTCCACATGTATACTTTATACTTGCATGTTCTATGTAAAGTGACATATATATGTCCTCACTCACATGAGGAAGAACCCAGAGATAATACATAAAACAGGGGCTTAGTAAACTTGCAGTCTGTTCCGTCTTAGGACCTGAATCAGCATATCTTAAATGAGGATCTGGGTAGATGTCTATAAAGGCAAGTACTGACTATTACAAGCACTGCATCATAAACTGCTAAACTATATCTGAATAATCCCAAACTACCAGACTCGATAACATAACGAGAATCTAAATCTTTCACATCACAAAATATCTTTACAGATTGCTTAAACGTTCAGGAAAAGCCAGTTGGTCCTAGAGAAGCTGGATACCTACCCACGACAAAAACTACTTGCGTTCACATATGCGGTTCCTACAGGGACTGGCCAATCTTCTCAAACCTGGAAGTCACATATTGTACTGTTTTTGAATGGGCAAAATTCACAAGAAAGGTAATGCTTGTCTCCCAAAGATGAGAGGTAGAAGAATTCAGGAGATGCAGGACCCCAAGGGTCCCACCATGGAGCAAAGCTGAGGAGGAAGGAGGGCTGTCACCTCAGCAGTACCAGAGTATTATAAAGAGGAACAGTCAGGTTATCCCTCACTAGACACTTACAGCCTGGGAAGTGGACCACTAAAATAAGACCTGAACCCCAAGCAGAAGCCATCATGTGGTGTTTAGTATGATTATTTATTAAGCAACACATCAAAGCAGAAATCTACTTCCCAAGGAGCAAAGAAGTAGGCTGGCACCGACAAATAGGAAGAGCATTACAAAATCACAAGAAAGTACCCCAATTAAGAAGAATTACCACACCCATTAAGTAACTGCCAGTAATTAGATTCCCTAAAATAAGATTTTGACTTGAATAATATATTGTATAGAAGGGAAAAGCAGAAAGCATATGGAAACCTATGCAACACATTAACAACAAAAGCATAATTTCAGGTTTCTTTACCAGTTTATGTAACTTCACATATTCGTTCAGGAAAACAATCGGTTTTAACAATGCGTTATTTTAAGAACCTTCAGATGTTCAAAGTTATTTTTCAGAACACATCAATTCTTGCTACAGAGCTGATGCTTCAAAATTCTGCATGTTGAAATGCAAACTCATCATTTTACAAGCAACTCATTAAAAATGAAATTGTTTTATCATTATATGAACTCATATAAAATTGACATGGATTTTATTTCTCACCGAGTACTACTCAAGTTTGTTGCTGTTCTACTTCTTTCCTTGTATAAGTGGAGATGGCTCCTTCAAGGAAGAGTTGAATATATAGCATCAGTTAAATGCAGGTGGATTGTTCCTACTGACATGGGAGAAAGATCCCAGTTGGGGGAATAGTAAATGAAAGCACTCAACAACCTAAAAAACATTGCTTTCTGTTCTCACAACAGGCGTATCAGCAGTGGGGCAGCCCAGTATGTACCATATGTGTCTGTCACATACTTCTGAAGTGTCGACTACACAAAACAGCATGTGAACTGGTCTTTCTGCTTAGACTCAAAACATGGTCAGCCTACAGTAATGGCTTAAGATCAAGAAAACTTTCCAACTGTTCATTAAACAATTAGGCTAAGACTCAACTCATGCAACAGAAATCATAAAACATAAAGAGCCTTTAATTACTACAATTCCATAGATATATGTATTGGAGGAGACAGCCTGGAGGTGAAAAGGCTCTGTAACCTATCATTTTTGTGCTCTTAATAAAGTCTATAGCTGCCACAGGCTTTCAGTGGCAAAAGTGAAATCCACAGTTACTACGTGTTTTAGAACATTAAGTCAACATTTAGTACTGCCAATATCCATTTTAAAATAATCTAAATATTTTACACCTTTAAGAAAATAAATTAAAAAAAAAAAAAACCATTACCACAACAGCAAATAAAAGAAATTTTCTCGAAGAAAAGCAGAGGGTTTTTTTGGAGGTTTCTGTTCTTTAATGATTCTTATTCCCAAAGGCAAAACTATAAAAGTACAGCAAAATACTCAGCACAACAAAGAGAAGCCAAACTATAAAAGCACTGCTGAAAAGAAATATAAAAACCTCCAATGAAATAATCAGCTAGAATTTGCACCACAGTTCTGCGTAACCTCATTTTCTATTTGCTTTCTTCCCACTCTGTATCACAGACCGTGGTGTGGTCTTAGTTTACAGCAGGGACAATAGGAGGTGAGAATAGATATCCTCAAGTAGAAAAGACCAAAATAGCACTGCTGTCTCCTAATCTACCTTAATATACCTTTAACTGAAAAGTTCATAGAGGCACAATTTAGAGGCAGCAATAGGCAAAGTCATCTCAAATGAAGGATTTCCAGAAAGACCGCGTGGAGCAAAGAAGCAAGTCGAAGCATACAGCTATCTTTTGATGCTTTAATTTTATAACAGTGGCTTGTATTCAGCAAAGATTCTAGCCAAAAAGAATTTAACTTGCACCAGGCATTTCATGGTTTAACGAAAGTAATTTGTGCTGTCTGCATGGTAAAACTGCTCACAGATTTTGCAGAGTCAACAATGCATCAATAGTGAATGATTATATTAATTACCTTCTAGATTAATTAATACATGTGGCCTTTTTAGCTGTGTTGTTAGATGGAATAAAACAAAGAATGGTATAGTGCAACTCTGTTCGGCTTCCCCCATGAAGCTTATTTGACAAGTTACTATGTTGTTGCAAATGGGAAGAGTTAAACGCACCTATCCCAAGATGGGCAATGGTGTTTTGCAGGCCATACTGGAACAAACTTACTGATTTCATGCACTAAGATCTCTCAATTTAGCAAGGACTGAAACAAGAATTGTTTGCTATGAGTCTTCTAATCTGAAATAATACTGCTCAATCCTGCCCCTCCCTCCCCATCTCTATTCTTCCGTTCAATGCAAATACCCTTGGGAGTGAGAGTCAATCCTGCTTGTTTTGCTTAAGACCAGAAAGAGATCAAAAAATACGGTAGAATTTCTTCCAAAGCTTCAGAAAGTTTTGCTGTAGCACTTGCACAGTCATTCAGCATGACAGTGTTGTTCAATACAACTGGGAACAGAAATGTAAGTGTCCTTTTGGTGTTAGTCATGAGATTAAATGCGTATTTTATCACTGAAACATATTTAAACAAATCCACAATGCATTTCAGTAAACATGTCATCAAACTCTATCATCACAGTACCCTACTTGGAGGCAGGAGGAAAAATTAATAACTCAAAGATCCAGAATAATCTTCAACTGATAGCCAGAAAAACACAGGCTACAGTTTTGGTATAAAAAACACTTCAGATTTTAAAAATGAACACTAAAACTAGGTTACCCAGCATAATAATACAGTGCTTTTCCTTCTCCTGAACCATTATCACAATTTTTCCACTGCAAGATATCAGAAAGTTATACAATAGCACTATTTTATCAAGAGGAGAATATTTTCCTAATTCTAGAAGCAGGTAATCTTAGTTAATGAAACGGTGTTTGATGTTAAGTGATCCCAAGTGCAAAAAAGTGATTATATTTTATTTTTAAAATGTTGTGCTGCTTAATGCTGCTGTCAAGTGAGTCCTAACAAGGCTTTTTCATCTGCAATATTTAAATTATCTACCATAATATAACGGAGAGAGAAATCAAGAACCATGCTGAGATTGCTAACCATAGCAGTACTTCGCTACTATAGCCTCTACTTCCAGGCTGTTCTTTAAAAAAATTATCTATATTAAAATTGATTTTTGAATGAAAAAAAAAATATTCTCTTATCCTTCAGTAATCTTTGAAGGTTAAAGCCAAGTTTTAGAGAGATCTGTGTACTGTTATATTGGACAGTCTTCAGGCTGCAATTTGACTGAGGAAGGCTTCCAAATGACAAAACTGACACTGCACTAATGCTATCATCTCTGAGGGTTTAACTCGGGCACCAAAGTGATATCAAGGACAGATCAACATTTGAGATAATCCACAAAATGACTCAGAGTACATAAAGAGATATAACTGGTTGATTTACAATTTAGTCCAACATTGTGTAAAGGATGGCATTAATTCTACTTTGCAATGTTAGCAATTCATTCAAAAACATACTGAATAATTTATTCCAATGATATCATCCCATAAAGGAAGAGACCAATACGCTTAGAGGCATCACCTCTATGCAACTGAGGCAATAAGAAACTCAGGTGATTCTAATCTACGTTACAGCATAGGGGGACTATCAAAAAAAGCATTGCTAAATATTGATAATCCCTAATTTAGACGTCAGATAAGACTTGGTTGGGGGGTTTGTTTGTTTGTTTTGTTTTGTTTGTTTGCTTATTTCTGAGGGAAATAAGTCCCATATTCAAAGAAATACATACACCTACCAGGCAAAAATATAATACACGTATTATGAACAAGTTAATACCTGTAACTAGTGAAAAAAGGAAGAAAAAAAGAAATCCAAGAAGAGCTCATCAGGCTACCTATTACAATCTCCTTTTCGTTATACTCACAATCACTTAAAAGATTCATGGTATTTAGTCAGCTGTAATGGGCTTCTTCCCACCAATAATATACTTAGTGAGCTTATTGGTGAAAAGTAACATAGGAATGCAAGACATTAGAAAAGATGGTTTTCACAAACAGAGCATTTTAATTTCAGAGAATTAAGAATCCATTTTAAGATCAATATATATTTCAATATACAATATGAAATGCTAGCTATAATGCAACTGTTTTATGCTCATTAAAGTTTTTTCACTCATTTTGTTTCTTTTACTGATAATTTCTCATCCTAGAATTCAAGCCTCTAAACACTAGAGAATAAAGATGTTTTCCAAACCTATCATAATATGATCATACAAAACAACATTTTTGTATTCCATTTTAATACACTATCACTTGATCCATCCTGTACTACAGATGTGTTAGATGGATACACCGATTAAACTTATATTGAGAGTTTGAGTGATGTAGAAAAAAAACATAAAAAAACCAGGATTCAGCTATCCAAAGGCAAGTTCTACCACACAGCCCCAAAACCCTGTGGAGAAAAAAAAAAAAAAGCCAAAATAAGCAACGTAACTCTGTATTTCTACCCCACCAACAGACCAAGAAATCCTCCAGAACTGAGGCTGCAGCTTGTGGGCATGCTGTCTTCAGTGATGACACCAGTTTAAGACGTTACCGTCTTTCCACCTCCCTCCCAACATTTTTTTCAGGCCTGCTTGCACAGCACATTGCCTGTCAGATATGCTAGGACAGCTGAGGAGGTGACACAGAAGTGGAAACAAGTAGTCAGTGATGATAGAAGAAATATTTTCAATGAATACTGCTGCCAAGAAAATGATATCTAAAACATCACCTCCAAAGTTTGTATCTGTGAGTTTTACAGAATCCAGGCTTAAGCATCTCTCTCTCTCTGAGGCAACGGGACATGAAGTCAATCCAGCTTCCACAGATGAAGCTCCATCTTTATATCGAACTTATAATTTAACATAGAAACAGCTAGTTTATTTAACTGCTAAACCTAAAGGAAATATTTAAACATTAATAGGAAAACAGTTCTGTTTATCCTTCCTCCACCGAAACAACAGAGACTGTTTCACAATGGTAACACTAACCTTTCACGTGAAGCTGAGGGCCACTTTTTTTCCATAGTATGGATATATAAATGACTGCATTCAGTAAAAAGGGGGCAAAAAAACCCCAGCCTACCACTTTCCAGGTGAAGGATGTCCTTATGTCCACCTACAGAAGCTGACAACTACTTGTTGGCACATCACTACAGTTAGTCACCACAGATGCACAGTTCCAGGAACATTAAGTTGAGCACGTAGGCCATTTTCCAGCAACCTGTATTCCAACAAACAGTACATTTCTGGATTTTTTTTTTTTTTACCAAAGTGTTCAGTGACTAACTAAAATTGTATAACATTAGTTTCATGTAGGCATTCTCCTCTTTTAGATCTACAGTGGACTCATGATGTAACATCAACTAACAGACCAATAAAGAGCTTCACAGAAGACAATTAAAATTCATTTGAGATAGTCATGTATTTATTTTAACTTCAAGAGGGCAGAATATGCAATAAGAACACTTTCCATTAGAATCTAACATTAGAAGTAAGAAAAAGGAACCACACAAATGGAAACTCAAATATATAATTGTGAACATGAAGAGCAATAATTAAAACATGTTGATGAGGAAAGAGGGCAATAAAGCACTACTGTCGTCAATGATACCATGACTAGAAACAAAATGTTTCTTTTAGAAGCATGTGTAATACAAATTCTGGCATTTTATTCAAGAAACAACCTCACTCCTAATTATAGAGATAAATTCATAGTATTAGGCTATAAAATCATAGAAGTGTTATAGCTGGAAAAGACCTTTAAGAACATTAAGTCCAACCATTATCTAACTCTACCGGGCCCACTTCTAAACCGTGTCCCTGAACACCATATCCAGACGGCTTTTAAATACATCCAAGGATGGCGATTCAACCACTTCCCTGGGCAGACTGTTCCAGTCTTTGATAACCCTTTCAGTGTACAGGTTTTTCCTAATGTCTAACCTAAACCTCCCCTGGCACAACTTGGTGCCATTTCCTCTTGTCCTATCGGTTGTGACTTATGAGAAGACACCAACGCCCACCTCTCTACAACCTCCTTTCAGGTAGTTGTAGAGAGCAATAAGGTCTCCCCTCAGCCTCCTTTTCTTCAGACTAAACAACCCCAAGTCCCTCAGCTGCTCCTCATAGGACTTATTCTCAAGACCCTTCACCAGCTTCGTTGCTCTTCTCTGGACCCTCTCCAGCACCTCAATGTCCTTTTTATACTGTGGCACCCTAAACTGAACACAGGCGCGGCCTCACCAGTGATGAGTACAGTGCGAACTATCACTTCTGTAGTCCTGCTGGCTACACTATTCCTGATGCACCCCAGGATGCCATTGGCCTTCTTGGCCACCTGGGCACACTGCTGGCTCATGTTCAGACATCTGTCAATCAACACCCCCAGGCGCTTCTCTGCTGGGCAGCTTTCCAGCCACTCCTCCCCAAGCTTGTAGCGCTGCATGGGGTTGTTGTGGCCCAAGTGCAGGACTCGGCACTTGGCCTTGTTGAAGCTCATACATTGGCCTCAACCCATCAATCCAGCCTATCCAGGTCCCTCTGAAGAGCCGTTCTACCCTCAAGTAGATCAACACTTCCATCTAACTGGGTGTCATCTGCAAACATACTGAGGGTGCTCTCAATCTCCTCATCAAGATCATTAATAATGATATTAAACAGGAGTGGCCCCAACACTGAGCCCTGCAGAAGACTACTCATGATCGCCCAGCAACTGCTTTTACATAAGTAATCTGGAGGAGGGGAAACAATAAAGTATAAGATGACCTAATAACAAAGTTACTAGCTATACAGCAGAAGAACGAGGCAGAATGGAGATGTAAAACAAAAGGTACAGTAGGTCACCACATTTTGACAGGCATTGATGGAAACAATTGTTTCTACATTCTCTTGATTTATTACAAATCATATGAATTTCTTCTGCATAACATCATCATCATCCTTTCAGCTTACAGGAAATTAAAAGCTGCCAACACGCAGATGAACCAACTGAAATTTCTGAAAGGTAACTTCTACCAGAAAAATACTCAGGTAATAAAAGCTGCTTCTGATGAAAGGTAACTTTACTGCCACACTATCAGTCCCCCTCTACCTTTTCACTCTGCCCATTCATTACACAGGCTAACAACTCTTACAATTTATCTTAGAATCATAGGATGGTTTAGGTTGGAAGGGACCTTAAAGATCATCTAGTTCCAAACCCCCGCCACGGGCAAGGACACCTCCCACTAGACCAGTGGAATTAGCTTCTCAACATAATGCCTTTGTATGCACCAAGGTACAAGAAACATTTTGAGATGCACGCCTCCAGCACAGAATCTCCTCCGACGCAGTCCTCCGATTTTCAATTTAAATGCTCAAAGCAAAAAGAGAGACATGAAATTAGCACAAAGTAGCAGTCAGTTGAACACAACCACCCAGGAAGGCAACAGTCGTGATCTACCTAGGGAAGCCAAGCGCTTTGCATGTTACACCAGGAGGTGCTGGTTCATCATGATCCCAATAAGAAAGGTACTCAGTCTCTGGAAAATGTCTCTCAATATGCTATTTATGGGAGCTAACACTATAAAGAAAAATAGGATCATATAGCTAATCTTACGTCCCTTCGGATGCTGGGAACCCCAAGGTGAGCTGACATGGGTCTCCAACCCAGACACAGCAGATCCAATCCCTGTAAAGTTACCCGATTTTCTTCATTTCAGCTCTTACAGGATTTTCTTCGATGAAAACAACTCTATTTAGCATTTCTACTGTCAGATAAAAAGGATGTTCACATGAGGTGGCGTAATTGGCAGTGATGAGTGGGAGCTGCCCACGGGCTCCTCTGGCTCCGTCAGTGGCTGAGCTTATCCTGCGGCCAGGGCACACGTGCAGCACAGCACAGGGCTGGCCCTACTCACGTGGATCACTAACTCCTCAACCTACAACAGTCTTCTTGTTAAGATAACTACATTTGGTCAGTTGGGCTACATTGCTGGTAAGCCACCTTTCATCTTCGGGCTATCTGCTAGCAAGGAAAGGTCATCAGTGTGTGCCTTGTGACTGTGCTACCATGATGAAGTTACCACCGTGACTCACATCGGCAATTAAAGTACCACAAGGTTCAGATGCACCAGAAGTCTGCAGTCTTGTCACACAAGTTAACACAATCTCGTCTCTTTTTATTCCAATGTTTAATAACATTGCAAAAAAAAAAAAAATCCAGTGATGTCCGTTTCCTCTGGTCCTATCTGACATATTAGTAAAAAATCTCCCATTCCCTGTGCTATTTGGACATATCAATACTGAATCTCATCAGCAAAATTGTTCTGTTTTATGGGAGCCTACAATCTGTCCTTGGAAGAAGTCCTTAGCTGCCTGTAAGGGCAGCTCACCTATGATTTAAGGCCAGCAAGAGTTCCCCTACTCAAAATCTAAGTATTTCTGTTTCAGTTCTCAAGATTTTCTCAGAAGAAACTTTTGCTTGTTTGTGCGGTTTTACAACACT
>NW_009649180.1:1350591-1390095 GCF_000708025.1 Charadrius vociferus
TAAATAAAATTCAGCTCAACTAAAAGACAAAGCCTGATGGAAACTGCCAAATTATACACTAGACTGGATGAAACAGTTCACCTCACACACCTCAGTTCATGAACAAGTAGTATTTAACATAAGAAGAGACAGCTGTGCATTCTTTCTGCATTTGGAATGGCAAAGCTTTTACCCGAATTAAATATTAAAAAATTTCATGATGTAAATTTTCTAATACAGATTTTTCATCTCTTCCTGTTCCTGTAGTGCTTTGTTGGGAAACATTTTCTTTTTCCATGGTTGCAATAAAAATAAACAAACTGTTTATTATGATAGCATAATCATAAGGCTTTTAAAAGAGCCTTAACTGCGGTTGAAGCTTCTGTAAGTGAAATTGCATCTCCAGTAAGCACAACTCAGATTAGAAAGCATAAATTCTAAATACAATATTTATAGCAAAACCAACAAAAATCCAACTGCAGTAGAGAGAAAATGCAAGTCATACTTGCAAATCTTTTTTTTTTTATATAAACATGTAAGCTGACTGAATGAGTAGGCTGGATAGTTCTCTCTTTAGAATACTGATAAAATTTTCATCACACTGAAGACTTTCAGGGCAGGCAAAATTACTTTTGCATACTATAATTTGTCTAGTACACTAGAAACCAGAATGCCATTTCTGAAATTCTACTCTTTCAGTCTTCTCACACACACGCTTTTTTCAAACAATTCCCCCTCTTTTTAAAAAAAAAGAAAAAATAGAAAAAGAAAAGGAAGGTAGGGAAGAAGAGAAATCCATTTGGTACTCCAGTTACTTTTGAAAAATTCACCCTCTACCAACACAGTCTAGAAGAATCCAGAGCCTAGAAATTTTCTGGCCATCCTATATCTCCTTTAAATTTCAATTATTACAGAAGCCGCCACAGAACATAGACAAGAGAAGCATATTCTTTTCAGTCTCTGAAGGTCCTGTATATACAGAGACTTTTTAAAATTATCTCCAGTATCATCAAGCAGGGAAGCAACTGTGATCTCAAAAGACAGAAGCAAAAGGGGGGAACAGAACTGGGTTAGAGGCATGTAAGTATGCACGCACACAAAGCAGTCATTAATTAAGATATGCCTGAGCGATAGCAATGCAGTCACTCTTGTCTACACGGTTTCTCAGGACTAGCATGTGCTTTTGGAAACTGGGTAGCCTTCTCCATGGCTCTGCCCCGTTGGCGTTGATTATGTATGATTAATGGTTTAAAGGAATAAAAAGAGAAAGGTCAACTTCTGAGTTCAAAACAGAGCAGCTACACGGGGAGTAATTAAGATACTTGTGTAAGCATGATTAATAAGCACAAACTGGCACACTGTGCTGTAAACAAGATGCAACCAGATGGTTAGGATGAAAAGGATTTTTCCTAAAAAGCAATTTTTCAATGCCTTGAAAGTTGGCTTATTTTCCCCCCTCTAAGCCTTACACAACTCATTATCCGCACATCCTAAAAGGAAGAAAGAAATAGTAACCCCTTCAACGTTCCCCCCTTCCCGGCTTTTTCATACAGATAACTACAGTTTGCATGTAAATGGATTCAACTCATCTTTGTTTAACGTTGCCTTTTATGTCGAGTTTCATGAATTGCTAAGCCTGACAAGGTTCACTGGGAGTCTTTTAACTCCCACCCACAAGTTCTCCCTGGCTGTCATGTGACTGGCAGTATAGAGGGATCAGCAATGGCATTTATGGGGAAAGCGGGAAGACAGGTGTCAGAACGGTCCAGCAGGCAAACCGAACGAACACTAATCAGCTCTGGTGTTCTTTTACAATCCATATCTAATTCACAAGTTTCATTCTTTCTGAAAAACAATTACTAGGTTTTGAAGTTCATTGTGCATTTACTCAACTGTCTCTTCACATTAACGTAAGTGGGAACAAGAAAAAGAGAGTCAGCAGGGAAGGGACATCAAAAGATCTTAGAGCGGATGAAGGCTTTATTTTAAAGTAATATAATTACAGATGAGCATAATGTTTTACAATAAATTTAAATGTAGAGTTACATCCTTATGCGCTAGGAAAATATTGGTTGGTTGTCTCTCGAGCTGAAACTCTGGTACATACAAATGACTTCGCTGAGAGAAGAAAAATAAACAAAAAAACCTCTCATTGCAACATCAAAGGAATGGATATTAAGGCAACAGGGAACAACAGAATCAGTACTGCATGGGAAGTAACTACAATCATAGGGCTTGTATCTGAGAAATAATCACAAAAAAACACAAATGGAATATTTTGCACATTTCAAATTTCTCTCAGTTCAATACATTTACTCTCCAAAGGTAAATTTTGCCTCATCTATATCTAATTAAAAAAAGAAAGTAAAAAACACCACCAAAACTCTACAGTCCCTATTGACAAATCCTCTTAAATTTGAGTATATAATCTGGTAGAACCTCAGCTAATCTTCATTGGTTGTACCATTACCGACTCCAATATCAGGAAATTTACTGTTGTGTTATTTAATGTTAGGAGACATCTTAAACTCCAACATATTTTCTGGAAAAGTACAGATTTCTTAGGCATTTCATTTTCACACTCACTAGAAGCTATAGGCACACAGCATCTGTTTTGCAAATAATCCCTTTCCTCCATGTAAATGAACATCCTCTCAAGGACTTCCATACAGAGAACAAATACCTGGTAAGTGAAATGAAAAAGGTCCCATGTCAGGACCCCACTGTACAACCATTCCGTTGTCCAGCAGCAGTGTTTGATGCTTCTCCAACTTAAACCTAGAAATCTTTTCTCTATGGGGGAGTCACCCATTCAAATACACGTTCCTATTAGAAACTGTATAAAATACCCAAGTGTTAAGCGATTTAGAAGTTTTCTTAATATCTGAATTGTGATACTAGCAAAAGGATGGGCACCAATCTAGACATTCAAGAGTACCTGAACTTCCTATCAATTAACCATAGACAGATGAAAAGCATTGTTTAGTTCCATATGAGTAAATTTTGGCACCTGAAAAAGCAGCATGCTATGTAAACTGCTTTCCCTTTTTCACTGAGAACATATTTCAATTTTTAGTAAGACGAGCCTGTATCCGTCTTGATTTTTACCACCACTCATTAAATAACTCTTCCTAGACAGGCAGTTATCATGAAATTCTGTAACAAAGTCAACATATAGATTGCAAACATACTTCAGCTTCGAAGCTGTTAAAAGGAGAATTTCAGTAAGTTAAAAAATGACTGCTGATAGGCCAGCACTGCTAAGGACACCTCTCTAGTCCTAGATATCCATGGTTTAGAAATGGGATTAATTTAAAACCATCTAATTGTTCTGCCAAGAGTTTGGCAGCGGAATGATTGAAACAACTCATCTCCAGATATCCTGGTCTCACTTATACAGTTTTCAAATTCCCTTTGCAAAAGCAATAAAAATTATTATTGATTGTGTCTGGAACTATTGTTAGGATAAGTCTCAGGAGTCCAAACAACTCCCTTCAAAAAAAACAAGCTCATGTGAAATGTGCTTCCATTAATATTTGTGTTATTAGTTTATATGGGATGAGTCAGCCTACAGCTCCATCCCACAATCAATCATTCTCATATTATGTTTCTGTTTTTTTTTTTTTCTGTCGATAGTAACAACAAAAAACTAAGTAAACAGACAAATCAGCATAGATGTTACTCACCCGTGCCAAAGGAAAGGTGGATAAATAATTTTGTGCGAAATATATTCTACATATTGAGAGCTTCAGCTGCTAGTGATTTCCTTCTCCACAGACTATCTTTGATTACAGATCTCTTACAGCAAGTATAAGATTGGCAATTTTCCCTGAACTGTTTCTTCTGGGTTTGGTGGTTTTGGGGTTTTTTTTTATACTACACAGAAGTCTTGGAGTTACAAAAACTGAACACCAAAATAAAACACATAGCCAAACTCTACTGATTAATGTCCTTCCAGCTAAAAGGTTCCAAAGTTTCACTGAAATACAAAACTGTACCTAAATTAACAATTAAGTTCTTTAAAAATGCAAAGAAACATGAATATATTTTCATTAACAGAACAGTTTTCACATGCACACTCATATCTGAATACAAGTAAATCAACACTAAATCTAAACTTTAGCCTAGCAAAGTTTAGAAGATTCATCTTTCAGGGGAAATTTGAGAAAGCTTTAAACTATCCCAGATTAACTAATCCAAGCACACATAGTGAGCAAAACAGTATTACACACACGTGAGTTCAGAAGTTGTCTCTGTGAGAGACTGAGCACGCAGACTCCAGCACACCCTGAGCACACACTGCAGGTCTACTCCATAGCACCCCAGATTCAACTCAGACAACTCTTATGCTTATTTTGTGTTTCTTCCTTTCCCTAGCAAAAGCAGCCTTCACGTTACCTTAATGGACTGAGCTCCATATTAACAATGCTATTAAGAAGTTCAGCTTGCACCACTATTTTCTAAGTATCATCTTCTGCAAGACAGCATTGGAGAGTGCTCTGGCATCAGCTGTGAAACGCTACAAGAGAAGGACAACTGTATAGTTCTATTTACTTCTGGTGTCTGGTAAGACATTCCCAATAACATCTGTGATTTCTCAATAGCTTAAAAGGAGAAAATTATCCAGTGAAACATAGAAACAATCACAAACCAAAAGCCAGTATGACTGCACTGGGGAAACTGGCACCACACAGTGGTTTTGCTACGATCCTATTGCAGCCTACAGTGTACGCTATGGACAAACACACCATAATTTTCCCAGACTAAAAAACAAATATCGGGTCACTGTAGTCTGTTTTCTCTTTCTAAACCAGTCCTACCCTGGCAGCATCTCTAGTTCAAGTAAATTGTGAGTGACTTTAGACATCAGGACAACGCTGTTCCCCACATCAACAAAACTGAGAACTGACAGGTAGACTACAAACAGTGACAATCACCAAGCAGCAACTAGGTTAGCTTTTTTTTTTTTTGGCAGCCCTCGAGGCATAGAAACTAGTGCACACGCTACAATGAGACATGCAGATAGAGTCCATACGGTCAAATTACCCTGGTTTTCAAACAAGACTCTACCAGTATGCAAAGATGTCACTATGTGCTATCAATAACATTGATAACCAACAACATTTTTGCCAGTAACAACCTTTAATCATCTGTGTCTCAGTGTTTTGAAGTGATATATTTCAAAAATGTCAAAACTCTCAGTGAAATGTGGTACTAAAATGAATAGTCTGTTTGCTTTCCCTATTGATATACCAGGTTTCAGACTGTCAAAGTGCTTTTAGTTGTAAAAGAAAAAGTACAAAGTTGTTTTGACAACTACAAAAAGATTTATCAGTTACATGTACCTGCTGAAGTACCTAGATTCTCAAAATGAAAATGTGTGTATGCAAGGTTCTTAATACTAAAAGTTGTCAAATGAATATTAATATACAAATGTTGCAAACAAGAGAAACTTTCAAGTATTATATTTTTAATATATATTATTTTTATATAATATATTATATATATTTTTTATATATATAAGCTTTTTAGCAGGGCCTGTTGTGATAGGACAATGGGTAATGGTTTTAAACTAAAAGAGGGTAGATTTAGATTAGATAGGATGAAGAAATTTTTACATTGAGGGTGGTGGAACACTGGCACAGGTTGCCCAGAGAGGCAGTAGATGCCCCATCCCTGGAAACATTCAAGGTCAGGTTGGACGGGGCTCTGAGCAGCCTGATCTGGTTGATGATGTCCCTGCCCATTGCAGGGCAATTGGACTGGTTAAAGGTCCCTTCCAATCCGAACTGTTCTCCGATTCTATGATATCATACAGCATATTTCCATGAGCTATGGTGTTATTTAACAGTGCTACATGAATATTCTGTCTGCTTTGCCTTTAGTTGGTATGAACTATAATTTTTTTTTTTGTGCTTGCAAAACTTTAGTTCACCTGTGTTGTAAAGTGGATTTGTCTTTAAAATCATTTTTGTGTAATATACCTAATATAGAATTATATATAATATACGATTTGTATTATGCTTGCATATATATAAGTATACAGCAAAATGCACACACAGAATAATTCACATCCGTATTCTCTTTCTCATGTAACTCACTTCAGCTAACACGCAGAATAATCACAGCAAAAACAAACTCCTGAAAGGATTAGATTTCAACTTCACACCATGGGATTATCATCATTATTACTATTAGAAAAAAAGGGCTCTATTGCAGCTCATCTAAATCTTCTGCAAACCAGAAGAGAGGGATATTCACATCTGCTAAACTGTTGAGATGGCAAAGAAGCAAGCAACAAAACTCTTTCATGTACTCCTGTTCAAATTTATTATTAAAATAAACACCTTGAATTAATAATGCATACAGCTTTCCATTCTTTCTTAAGCCTAAATTAAAGAATATTAGTCAGTCTTATTGAGATATTCCTGAAAAGTTCTAAGTGCCTGCAGGCCGTTTTACATTTGCTTTGAGAAGCTTTGATGGAAATAGACTTCTATAACAAGTATCCAGCATTCACAGTAAAAATAGCAGAGGTAGACAGTAGTAAACAAATTAAACTTAGAGTTTAAACTTCACATTACTAAAACACACCTTGGAACTAGTAATGCTACTTTGTGAGAGCTGGATTTAGTTTAACAATTATAAATTCTATCCGCTAAATATTTGTGACTCTATTAGAGTCCATTTCACAAGTTACACTGGGTGTAACTGTTATAAAATATTCCGTTAAACCTTTTAATATTTAAGCATACTACTGTATTTGATTATTGCATACAAATATTCATTAATTGTTGAGAGTTCCTTGACCACAGGTAAGAATTAACAAGCATTGCTCCATATGAATTCTGTAACATCTCTCTCCTTTTCAGAAGCAGCATCCCTAGAAAACACCAAACATTTTTAGCCCACTTTCTTTTTCCCCTGTATTTTGAATTGAAATTTCCTCAAAGTTTAACTCTCCATAACAAATGAATATGACTGATAATTAGGACTTCCTGCATTAGATTATACAGTGAGGACAGCTAATAAGGCAGAGGAAAAACTACTGCAGGTTTTCTCCCTTCACTACCCCATGTAAAGCTTGAAAGAAAGTCTGTGATCTAATGAATTCTGAACTCACGTCAGCTCAATAGAAAGCTCATTCTTTTATCTTCACCTGGATTAGTAACCAAAATTGAACTGTTTTCCAATTACCCAAAACAGACAATGTATGTGTCTTGTTTCAGCATTAAGATAACACCATTAATTCTAGAATCAATTAATATCATCCCTAATACAACCAACTGAAGAATTCTGCTGTCATTTTGTCCAAATTTACTGTACAATGAAACAGAGAGATTAGTATGGCTGATCATGAAGAGACCCCAGCGCTCTATGAAGTTTAAGTTATTCAATTCCACAAAATACAGTACTACATACCTTTAAACATCAGCAAAGGTTAGGAATAATTATATTTAGATAATAGCAACAAAGAATCATTTTTCTTAAGAGAAATGTTAAAGCCTCAAAGAAGTTTACTGCTCACAACTACAAAAGTTCTATTCAAAACTTACACGGACTTCTTTTCCCCACACCCTCGATCTCAGCGGGAAAGGCAGTTCTCAAACATGCCCCATAAAACAATTTAAGGTGACCTCTCCAGAACATGGAGGCATTACATGAAAAAGGTGGAGAAATCTACGTCATTGCCTATGCTTTGCATTGCCAGTGAATCCCATCTAGCCTCTCTGATGAAAGCTGAGCAAACTTTAAGAAACCCTCATACATCCAAATCCATCCCATCCTCCAGAAGAGAAAACACAAACCTTGAATTTCTCATTCCCAGAATATACCACTTTAAGCAGATAAGGTTGACGCAAAACATCCGTTTTTCAGGTACAATGAAATAGCAATGCTATACCTAGCCAAAACAAATCACAGTTAAGTAACACGTAAAGCAAGAAAGCTAACGTTACCTCCTTTGGTAGCAGCACACAGTTGCAAGTCCCTGCTTAAAAACCTCCTTCTTTTTAGGGACTAAAGAGGCACCCATTCTTTCCACCAGCAGAGCATCCCTGTGTGTTTCAGTTCCAAAGCATTTTTACTGAATTCTTCAAGTTCATAAGCCTTCTTTGGAAACACCAAACTACAGGGCAACTGGATCTCAACTGAAGTGGGAGATCGATTCTACACAGGAACTTGTGAGTAAAGCTCCAGGTGGAAGCTATATGAAACACCTGGGACAGAAAAATCTTCCACCCTTTTTGAGTGATTTCAGCTGTGGCAGAGGGACAGGGTGGGGGTCCTTGTGTGCTGCTGAAAAGCAAGGCTTAATGACACCCTATTTCAGTAATTTGCTTCCTCTCAAGATCACAGTATGTACTGAAAGCCAGAAGACAACCATCTTTAAGATATGTTGCTTGTCTCTCACATCCAACTTTGCTTTTCTCCTGTACTGTAAAGTGGCTTTTAGAAATGCTGACTAAAATGCAAGTCCAAAACAACAGGAAATTCACATGAGACCAACCCCATCCTCACAAAATAAAAGGTATATGGAAACTCCGCCAAAAGGGCTTATGTTTCACTGCCTTTTCCAACAGAGACAATGACATCAAAACCACTGTCTTTATGGACAGCAGAAAAAAAAAAGAGCAAGAGTACTTTCCAATTACTTGAATGGAAACAACATAATTGAGAGCTTTCAATTTTAAGAATAGGGTCCTGAGCAGCAGTTCAACAGTCGTTCCCCAGAAAAGTCTTTCCAGCCAGTATGTGGGCTGCTGGATAGAGTGTGGCTGAATAGCGGTATGTATCTGGGATACGGACAATTAAAACTTGTCCTTCCCCTTACAGCCCTCAGCCACGGCATCTTAGAGAAAGCGCACAGGCTGCTACTCAAACGAATGTGATCAGCAACAAACACTGCTCAAACAAAGGCTCAGTGCTGCGAAGCCTCCCAGGGCAGCCAGCCAGCTCCGCTGCTGACAGCACAGCGCCGGAGACACAGGTAGTTACTGCAGGGACACTGACCACAAGTTTTTTCTTTTACTGTATTTTTACTGAAGAGCAGCACACTTCGAAACAGCTGTTACACAAGTATGTTCCCACCACTACACTTCTGCCTTTTTTTTTTTTTTTAATATATTATGGGGTTTACTCATTTTTTGCTTTATCACCAGTTTGTTATGTAGCCATACTCAGTACTATGTTCATTCAAAGAAACAGCCTTTTCCCAAAGAACGCAGACTAACTTGTTTTCATTTTGATTCTAGGATTTCTCTGTTTCACTTTTGATACATACGAGTTACTAGGAAGATAAAAGTATGCTATAATGCCTACAATCATCCACCTGTGTCTGTTGAAAATTCAACAGTTGCCTCGATGCTTCCACTAACGCACAGGTATGCATACCTGCCTATAGTTGATAACTGTAGGAAGGCATAGCTCTGACTCGTTAAATAACATCAAAATTGTTTAGCAGACTTTGGCACAAGTTACCAAAATTACTAACACACACCTCACACACACACACCCCAAAAAAGGAAAGTGTTGTTAAGGCTTTTAGCTTGAAATAAAAAAAAAAAAAAGGGGGGGGGGGGGGGGGAGGCAAAGCTTTCAGGGGATAAAGTGTACACCACTGTAGCATGTAAAGTAAACCAGACTTGTCCACAGCAGATAACAGGCATGAAAGGGCAGCTACAGCAAAGTAAAACTCTTCGTGCCCAGCTGTGGCTTCTCTCATGTCAGACTCTTACTGTAGGATCTCCTCAAAGTTCTTCTCCCAGTTTATACGTATAAAAGTAAGAGGATCACAGCTGGACAACCAAACGACGGCTGACTGGATACCAGTCACTTTTCAAGGCATGGATGACTTTTGTTTTTTCTCAGTGTTTATTACCATTTAAAATTAAGTCAATTGTGGGTAATTTTCATTATTTTAATAATTATTTCATCATAACACAGAGGTGGCAAGTACAGTTAACCTTCTGGCTTAGCACAGTATAAAAGTGGATGAGAGAACCAGTTAGAGGGAGCTAGTGATCATTTTCCAACCAGCACACTCTTTTTAAAACGCCAAGTGGAAACAGCTGGGTTTGTCTTGAGGGAAGGGGGGGGGGTCAGGAGTGTGTCAGAGGTGACCATTTCAGTAGAATTTAGGGTGGTAAGCCGCAAGAGCCATCCCAGCTCTCAATTGCAGCCTCTTCTCCAGCCTGATGACGCCTTGTCTGTCAGTTCATCTAATACTTACCACTTGCAACTCTTAAAGCAGATATTCATGGATCTAGAATACTGAACACAGAAGAACTGGAAGCATGACCTTCTCTCTGTACACCTGAGGAAAGCAAAATGGTTTTTTTGCAGCAGTTGCCCTTAAGGCTGTCTCTCCTGACAGGTCTGCTTCCACCTCATGACTCTACAAATATCTGAACAAATCACTTCTGCTTTCCTACACAGTCACACCCGGTGCCTGCCTGGTGTCCCCAGAACAGCAGGTCTTCCCTTGCAGCTCAAGCTCCCCCCTTTGACACCACCAGACTTCATGGTCCTGTTCTTTGAGCCAATTGTCTCTTCAGTGTGGCATTGGGTCACACTGCAGCCCCTCTACAGCCGAGAGGCTGGCAGGGACCTTCCCTCTGGCCGAAACTGAGGATCTCAGGGAGGTATCCACCCAGTCACCTCCACCAGCTGTGGTCACCTCCACCAGCTCCACCTACTCCCCCAGGCAGGAACTAACTCACCAGTTCCACAGTTAGCTGGGGAGATCATACAAGACACAGGCTGGCACTCAGTCTCCATAGGTAACAACCTAAAAATACATGCTTTATTTCCCCATAAGGAAAAAAGAAAAGCCTCCGAGAAGTACACCATAATTATCTTAAAAGAATTAGTACAATAGGTGTCTATATTCACGAAGCAAAGCTATTGTCAGAAGCAGAAATCTGTGCATAGCAGTAACGTGCTGTTCTTTGAGGATGCGTGACTCCTGCTAATACTGCCATAAATCATTTACACATATTGTTTGGGCACAGCCTGGATTCACCTTGTGAACCATGTGCCACCTAACGTTGCCTTCTACAACTCCAACCAACCTCCCATTCACTATCTAAATCCTTCTTACACCATGACAAACAAACAAAAAATGAGGTTTCTCTAGACCTGTACAGAATAAGGACAAAATAAATGCCTCTCTTCACAACTCTTAGATCAGCTTTGGATTCTTTTCTTTCAACATCTCTGCTTAGGGAAACAGCTGTTATTAATGTTGTCTCAAATAAAGCCAAGTCAAGTCAGATTTACCAGAAGACTACCACACAGATTTCTCAAAAGTAATTAAGAGATACAAAATTAAAATCTTTCTGTCTTAGAAAATTCCCAAGGTGATACCTCCTTCTAAAACGTAGGCATTTTTATACCTCTGAGAATCTGAAAAAGCAGCAGGCACCTCTTATGAATCTTTGTTTTCATTACTGTTTAATACTGCTGTGGTCTTCTCATAGAGAAAACCATGAGAATCGCAAACAACATCAGAACAGAATTTAAGATTAGTGTAACCTAGAAAACTGAGATTTTACCTTAAAATAAGAATATATGAAAATCTCGGCCCCTAGAGATTTTTTAAAAAAGCTAAAAAACACACCTGGAAAGTAAACAATTCTTTACTATGTAAACATTAAAATTGTAAATAGCTATTCAGATTAAATTAGCAACTTATTATTTTGCATCTGTACAGAGATGTATATTAAGACCTGATCTCACATTTCAGTGAATATAGCTTATAAAATACAGTCAACATACTACATACTACCCTTCAGGAGCCAATTCCCTACAACCACACTTAAGTTTGCTACATAATATTACTACATAGAAGTTTAAGTGTTCTACCTAAAGAAAGCAAATATCATTGCTGTTTTATCACAGAGGAAATGTTGTGTTGCTACAGTAGTGCCATGACTGCATTACGGCCTTATGAGAGGTCACCTGCAGGGAGTGGAATAAAATCTAGACCCAAACAGTAGATTATACCATTTCTCAGAACTCACGTTGCAGCTAGATCCCACTCACCCACTCTCACTCAAGTTTTCAGTCTCATAGAAGAAACATTTCTGCACAGACATCCAGTCAACTGGCTTTGCTGTTACCACAAAGAAATGAGAAGGCTTTATTTCTCACAGCGTTTTTGTTATGTGAACATTGGTTCAAACAAACGAATAAAAAAAGGTTAAATGAGAGCTCCTCCAAAATTTAAGTTCCTTGCCCAAGAGCCAAGAGTAATTTTGTTTGGACAGAAAATATACAAAATCAATTACTTTTCCATATTGAAAATGCAAACAACATGCATTTAGAGAGGAAAAGGAAAAAAATAATCTTTTTTTACATAAGTATCTTCTAGACAAAAGAATCTTTCCTCTTCAAAAGGCTTTATAATTTTATTTTATTTTTACACAAAACATGAGGGTCAAGCACAAAATATAAAGACAGGAAGGATAAGTTCCTTCAAGGATAAGTTTTGTTCAAGACAAAAATAATTTAAATTACTAATACAATTTCTGGGACTTAATTAAAAAACCCAATCTAAGAGGTTAACAGAGGAGGCAATATGACAAATTCAATAATAAAAATCAAATATTATATAGGTAATCTCAATAAGAAAAGAATTTTTAACATACAAGTAGATGGTCAAAGTCAAGCAGCATGACGCAAAACAGTACAAAGGCAGAAGTAAAGTTTATAACCAAGAGGTGGCCTCAAGCCACAGTGGCCAGCCCCCAGTCCCAAAATAAAATAGTAGTGATGCCACACACGACACAGAAATGAGCAGTGCAGCTAGGCAGAAATGAAGAGAAAAAATGGGATTAAGTTAAAAGATGAACAGTAATGTCATACGAAGATTCACTTTAAAGTACTATCGAGACTGACTATATCCATGTGAGCAAATAGGAAGGTCCAAATGGAGCAGACCTCCAGAGTAAAACATCTGATGCCAAGGAGCCCAACGTCCAATGTTAGATGCATTTCAGAGGATTTTAATGTGTATTTGATGTTTCCGTAGACTGAATGCTCATCAGCAGCTTGAGCACATCAGATGCACCTCTGAAGGACATCTTCCAGTTCAACTTCATTAAAAAATAACCCAGACTCTGCAGAGCAAAACGCAATTCAGTAAATGTGGAAGAGCAGAAGAGGTACTTCAAAAGCACAAGCCTTATCCAGACTAAAATGGCAATGCATGCATATCCGAAAATTCAGAGAGAGCAAAAGCAATACTATTCCTCTGAACTAGACAAGACTAAGGGCCTACATCAAGGGTTTGTCAATGGAAGCAAAGTATAAACAACAGAGTTTGTTGAGAGCCAGAAACAAAATTGTTAATGTTGAAATGACGATTTTCTTAAGGCTGCTTCTCCTTCTCATAATCTGGTTTGAAAGAGAAGGCTTAGGTAATGTTTTAATGCATAAAGCCATTCAAGAAATAATATGACGGTAAAACAACACTTCATCATCCGGAGAAGTGCAGTATAGTTTGGAATTTAATGCCTGTTTTTCCTCTGTTACAAAGAATTTGGAAATTGGTACATTTTTGTTTAAAAAAAGGCATTTTAGTCACCGATTTGCATGTTCTGAATGGAACAATGAAGTTCAGTATGATAGAATCTATACACAACAAATTGCATTAAGCTACTAATTAGCAGTTTCTTAAGCTATACCTGACATGCATTGAATCTATGACACTATTAGGAAAATTATAAGTTCTGTGGAAATCAAAAATTTCTTTCTTCCTTCCTTCCTTCCACTAGCAGCGAAAACCAAGGACTGGTGGGATTTCACCCATAACAAACTATTAGGAGAAAGGCTTAGACTTAATTATTAAATAAAGAGGACATTATCCTTGCTCATTTTGGTTAGATGACTGTGTCTGGTGAATCGGTGTTCATAAGTCTAAGACTACACAAACCCATACTTATGCCAGGAAACTAGAAAGCTAGGAGAGGAAAGGAAACGTGGTGAGATTAGATCATGTTCTTCAGGGCTGTCACAAGGAATTGGTAACATGATTACTGGAGCCCATGCAAGACCAAGACCAAGCTGAATCCAGTAAAACATCTAGCAAAATGGCTAAGTAAGCATTTTACAGGCTCCATTCAGTGCTGATACGGCTGTAGCCTGTCATATAAAATCTAAACTCTGCTCCATCCTCTATTCATTGGTGTGTCCTGAGCAGCTGGAATTCGACAGTGATGACAGTGCTTTCTCTTAGCCAACTTTTTCACAATCACATCCCCCGTCTTTATGAAGAGTATGGTAATTTGCTCACGTTTCCTTGGAGGAAAGGTAATATTTAAATGCAAGGCAGCATAAGCAAGCAAGTAAAAGAAGTGGAACAGCACTGACCACTCAGTTCCATGCTGCCTAAAAGCATCCCCACAATACCCTCCATTAGAACAGGGACTGAAGTGATCCACAATGTGCTACCTAGTATTCTTATTAATGTCAAACTTCATAAGCAGTTGGAGTATCACTGTCTATACTGAATTTTTCTGATGCCTGTTTTACTTTTTTTTTTATAATGGCCTACTTACTGTATATCTCCTTATACTTATTAGGATAATATTCCACATTTATACGCTGCTCTTTCAGCGAGCCAACTACACAGGCAATCTGACAGCTGAATTATGTATGGCACTGCTGTCAGTCTCAGAGATACGAATGTCTTTCTCCTACAGGCAACAACCTCAAGCCATTTAGCACCAAACTTACAGAACAATAAGCGGAAGTAGCGCCGTACCTCCACCTCCCAAACACCCCTACTAGCAATGACTGTCTTCCTATTTTTTTTCTTGCAAGCTTTCAGACGGACAGCTCTGTCTAAATTTTACTTTAACAAGAAGAGGTCAGCTTAAAATTCAGCACGCTTGCATCCTCCATGTTGCTTTCATACCACTTTGCATAAGGCTGATGGCTTATTATAATTAACCTTCATCTTAAAACAAAACTTTTTGTAATACAAAGCACCTCATTTTAAAAAGATATAAATATTTCCAGGAAAGCTATATTTATGCGAACACTGCCACCCTAGGCAGTTGGACTTGGCAGTTCACGCATAGGTAGATTAAAAAGAAAGGGCAGGGGTAGGTCAGATGCAGAGGAAGAGCTGGTCACTTCATTTATTTACCTAATCTGCTTGGCTATTGCTGGCCAAGTTTGCTCTTGGAACAATGAGAAAGGCCAATTAATTTATCAATCTGTACTCCTCTCTGCCATAACATATTTTCCCCTTGCCAACAAAAAACGTGTCCATTATCAGCCAGGTCCCTGTCCTCCCAGGCAGCTCGTGCAGCTGTATAATTACACTTCTTCCCTTGACAACTTGCATGATTGTTTTCCTAACAGTATATTACTTCGTTAGTACTTTCCAATATACGTTATTTTTAAACTGTCACTTTTGCCCAACTCATCCCAATTCGCACTCGTCTGTTTATCATAACAATCATTAATAACTGTCACTCCACGCCATCAATTTAACGAACTCACTCCCTCATTAGCATGTTCTAGCATTTGTTCCGTAGAAAGGCTGATTATTTTCTACAACAGGCCAAGCCAATTACTTTAGTGAAATGGAATCACATTAATCAAAACTTAACAAGGTGGCAAATTTAAAGATATCAGATTGCAAAAGACAGCATAACTAATATGTCAATGTCAGAGGTACTACGTAGGTATGCAGCAGCTGTACTAAATATATCTCTTCATGAAGGCCACATGAATTTTGACATTTCATATGATCTGACAACTACCAAAGTGATATTAGAAGGCTGGAGGCTGGGCTGAGCTGCTCCCGATGACTTCTGTAGATTCTGGCAAGGGCAGCAAAGAGAGGCGAAGAGGGAGGAGGAAAAGGAAATGGTGACCACATATGTCCACGATGCCTGGTAGATGGCACTTTATCATGTCCCTCTATGCCAAGACATTTTATTTTACACTTTAAATGATGATGCTCATCAATTATAGCCTGACAGCTGCATCGGAACCAGCTGTAAACATGCAACGCCCAGCAGTGTGAAAATACGCTGACACAACAAATACATATTAGTTTTTACCTTTTGGTCTACATTGCAAAGAGGATGGAACATTATTCCCACAGCATCTTTTTTCTTTTAAAGAGAAAGCTCAAACTTTTATTTTTCTCTGTTACTTATTAAGAAGCTTTTAAGTTAAGTCAAGGAGCCTGCATCCCAAATCTTCACACAATCCCTCAGTGCAACCATTTCTAAATATACTGGGGTTTATGCAGCAGCAGAAGGTAAGCACTCACCATTAGTCCTTACTTACCAGTTTGGACAGGAAATTACAGCTTTATTAAACACATCTGAATGCTCTTTGGTTTTCCACAGAGATAGTAGCAAATGCTCATGGCTCATTTAAAAAAAGTATATCTATTTTAAAAGTGGGGCAAAATATCCTACGGATTCCAACTTCTGTTGTATAATATTATTAGGCTTGGTTATATCATACAGTTCAAGAAATTGCACAGTGATTCATTTTTTACAACTTAAATAGCTATTTGCTTCAGTTGCCAGGTTGAACATGATAAATGTATATGATAAAAAAGAACAAAGAGAAGGGCCAGTTCTTATAAACCTACAACATTAGTCAATGTATTAACCCATTCCTTTCTAATTGTTGGCATTTTAGTGTTCATCGTGAACAAGTTTGCTCACTTCAACCTGTGTTCTATTAAGCATTTGGATTTGGACAAATATATGAGCATACAAAGAATTGTTCATTTTCATTAACCTCTAAACTGCCAGAACTTTTAAAATGCAATGTTAAGCCATCACCAAATTTAAAATCAGAGGAAAGCGAGACCAAAAATGGACCGCAAAAGATCAAAGATCACCTCGTTCAACCCGTACTTGTAGGTACAAATAATCAAGTTTATGCACTTTGAAGTCAAAATTAAAAAAAAAAGAAGAGATCCTTCCTGAGAAGCTGCACTCGTTTGCCCGTTCCCATGTTTAACAGTATTTATTGTGAGAAATTTTTTCCTTATATTCATCCTATATTCCTCCTGTTACAAAGTGAGCATTATTTTTTATTCTTCCTTTGGTGAATCTGCAGAACAGTTAGTTATTAAGAAAAGGCAGTGGTAGTTTTTCACATATTTGCAGGCTTCTATATTTCTTCCTCCCAATACGTAAACCTATCCAAACTTTAATTTTGTCCATTTCTCTCAGAACAGTCAAAAAATGCCATTTTGATTTTTAAAGATAATACTGTAATGCAGATACTAAAGTGATTAGGATTTTTGCCAAAATGTTAAATTAACTCGCTAATACACTTAGCCTGCTTAGAAATACTTGTCCCATATGATATCAACTGGTATTTATTGGTTCATTATTTCTAATCAAATTCAAATGACACTTTAATATATATTACACCTTTACCTGAGAGGTGTCATAACCTAAGATTTAACTGTACAATGAATTTACCAAGAAACACCAATTATTAAGACTAACACAAGTATTTCTTTAAAAAAAAAAAAAAAAAGGCAAGAACAGGATTTATTACATTTGCGAGTATAAGCATGAGAGACAAGACGTGCAGATGGCTTCGAGGGGCACTTTGCTGATACAACTAAAACTCTTTCTCTGCAAACGATGCAACAGTCTTCTCTTTTAATTGGTATTTTTATGATTATAGGAAAGTGAATAAGCTCAATAAAAACCAGAAAGTAAAATACTATCTCGTTACACACTTGAGAAGACATCAACAGATTTACTACAGCTCTCATTCTGGGTTTTCTTAATCCAAGACAGCCTATATGTCTAGCATCATTCATCATAAAGGACTTCAGCAGGTCCTGACCAAAATGCTTCATCCACCATCAAAGTGCAACTAAGTATTGCACTTAACACTGTAAGACACCAATACCTAATAGTTTAAGAAAGGAACAGCCATAATATATTTTATAGCTAGCCAAACCGTAAAGAAAATTTGGCCTTGATAAAATGCAGTTCCTCTATCTGAAGCATCCATGACACTAGAACAGAAGGACCTGACATGTTGAGTAGGGGGAGGATTGTCAAAAGCCCATATGAAAACGTCTTCTTTACCAGTACTCTAATAGTGCTAACAATTCCCAGCCTCTGAACAAAGTGTGGGACAGCAGTAATTGCAACATATGACACACCAACCTGCAGGAACACTGAACCCTCTGGGCCAGACTTTTCAAGCATTTGGGTGCCTAATTCCCATGGATGTTGACTGAGAATCCATTTCATTATGAGTTAGGGCAGATAATCTCCCCCAAGTATTAAGTATTTAGGCACTAAGACTAGAAAGTTTTCCTATAGCTTCACTATGCCCAGGTAGAAAAGAAACCTGTATCGCTGGAACAGAAAGTCTAAGCGCCTATATTTCTGTGAAGGGATTTAACTAAAGGACTTTATTAACCAGGAACTAAGCCTTTATACCACCCGAGTAACTAACTTTTATTTCAGTTGTTTCTATAGACAACCAATAGCACGCAGACATTAGACAACGTGAGGTTCACCGAACCCCTCATGGCCAAACAGCAGCTGAAGCAGAAGAAGAGCCGAGGCCAGGCTCAGCCCGTCGCCGACGTTCCACTCCTCTACGCACCGAGGCTGTAACAGGGAGGTTTTCCATTCCCACCCCCACCCAACCACCAATCTGCTTAAAGAAATAATCCATTTTCCTCACAGCAATAACTATCACCATGATAATAACAAAAAGTGCATTGCCCCCTTTTCTCCACCACTCAATACACAACTTTTTTTAAACATTACTTTACGGTTTGAAATGCGTGTTGAAATGGCAGTCTGTATTAAAATAATGGATAAATGTCTCAAATTACTATCACTAACTACTGCCATTGAACTGTATTTTATTAATTTGGTTATTGCTTAGAAGACACCCTCCAAAGCAATATGTTTGTATATTTTTTCCTCTTGGCTATCTTATTCTTTCATATCAATTTCCAAAGATGACAACTTGAGATAGTCTTTGTAATGGTTCTCACTTTGTATGAATAAATTATGCATAACAATATAGCCGCCTCTGTTCACAACCATTCAAGACAGAATATATTCTCATCAGATGTATAATAATTTGGAATTGACCTGCTAAGTATAAAAGTAAGTAACAAAGTTCTCTACCACAGATTGCGCTAAAAGCTCCATTGTCATCCATTCCTGTGCGTTAGTTAGTTAGAAGTGCAGCTTTAACAGACACTTGTCTTTTTTAAACCTTACGCTATGAACACCGGCATCTTTGAACCGCTGCCAGGTAAGATGTGATGTACATATTAAATGAGCATCGTGAGTATGAACATTACAGCAACTGAAATAAAATTAAATTTCTGGATTCTGAAGGATCCAGTTCTTTTAGGATACATGGAAAAAATTAGCTCCTGCCTTTTCACCGTGTGCTGCATACTGTGTCTAAGATTAATCCCACCGGAGGTTTTTTTTATTTCCTATTCTGCCTATCTTTCATCTTCACCCCAGACTAAGCAGATGGATGTGAATTCAAAGTTTTCTGATCTTTAGCACAAGTTATGGAGGGTTATCTTTGGCTGTATATCTTTCTGCTGGCAGCACTCCCTTGGTGATGAAGGATTAACCACCACAGCTGTCTCTTCCCAGAATGATGCAGTGCAGCGCTCCTCAACACGACAGCATCACTTAATCTTAATGTCCGCCCTTCCAGCGCAGCCGCGCAGGACAAAGCCAATCAACATCAGATGCCACCAAGATGGACCTACTGCTTGGCCCTGGAGTCTTTCACCCTCGCACACCTATTAATCAACATCATCCAGCCCAATCCCAGCGTTCACTTCTTTCAAACCACAGTTAAACTAAGCCAGGTTTTATATTAACAGATCAAGATATATAGAAATCTAGCTAGAGATAAACTAAGCATATGCAGAAATACAGAGCAAATTCGAATCAAGTTTTAAACCTCCTTACTTACAAAACAACGGCATTTATTTTGTTTTAAAGCATAACTACCCGAATTTCTACTTTTTACATATTGAAACTCACTAATAAGAAAACCTGCCTCTTATCTTTCATGCCTTCAAAGTCTTAAGAGGACATAATGAAAACATCTTGAGCTTGATGTTTTTATTAGGAATTGTGCTATCCCACAAATACAGACTGCACATAACTAAAAGTTCCTTAGTCTCAAGCAAACACTTCTGCAGAAGCATATTATCTCGCCAAGATTTATTTTCTCCACTTTAACCTATTGTATGCAGACTGTTTAGTATTTTCCCCTCTTCTACCTCCTCCCCCCCCCAGCTCCGGAGCAATCCTACCGCAGCCGCTTCCTTTATTTCCCCCCCTCTTTTTAGAGCTAGCAAGTTCTCAACAGCAAATGCAATAAAACAGTAAATTATAGCTAGAGTTTACTAAACAAATGCAACCTAGTTAAATTTAGAAAAATCTTCACTTTTGCTTACATTTGCAATTTTACTGCTGAACTACTGGTATTTCTTACTTATGCAACATTAAAATGTATAAGAAATCCTCTTGTGTGCTATATGCAGCAACTACTCTTGATTTATAATACCCAATTTAGAAAAAAAAACCCACAACTAAACCTGATTTAAATCACAGATTACTCTGTAAAACACAAGCAAGGAACTATTCCAAATCCTAAATGTAATTTAAACATATTTATATTTTACAGTGATATATTTTCTCCCATTCCTTGTCTTACTACTGTAAACTTTCTGTAATTATATAAGCAATTTCCCTGAGGTCACAACATTGATCACAGTTATATATTGCTCAAGTATTACAAAACATAACTTGCAATAAAATATTGCCGGACATCACTACATAATTTCACACAAAGAACTGCAAAATTGAAGTTCAAGAGCGCTGAATTTGGCAATGGGGTGTTTTCAATAGATCATTCATTTCCTCCTTACTCCACCATTAACTGATTACTGTTGAAATATCACCAAAAACATTAAGTTCCCACATCGAGAAATGTATAAGAGGAGAGAGTAAGGGGGGAGAGCATATGAAACAGTTTAAATGGGAAGCCAAAGCACGCAATCCCTTTAGATTGTTCCTTTCCTTCGTTGCAACGTTGTTATATCAGTCACCCCAGAAAGTGTCACAGTGGTGTAATACACTGGAAGGGCTCACGGTAGAAAAACCCCACAGGAGCGCAGCTCAATTTTTAGTGTTTCTGGTTGAGCGAGAGTTCTCACACACTTAATGAGAGGAGAGTTCACAGCTCTCAATGCACTATGCAAATAGATGTTATTTAGGAGCAGTTAGTGTTGGCATGTTGCACAGCTGAGCTGACGCACCAGTCACTGAACACTAGTTAACAAATGCAAGGCTGCCCTTCGGGAAGTTGCTTATAAAAAAGGGAAATGAAGAATTGAAGATAAAGAGAGGGATATTTTAGTTCACTGTGCAAAAGCAGTGGTAATAAAAGGCTGAAGAGCAGCCATTCGCTACGTATATTACACAAACACAGCAAACTGCAACTGTGAGCATTTGCTTTGATACTGATCTCAAGTAGGTTTGAACAGGTTTGGTTCATTACCTATACGGGGAGTTCTCAGTGAGCATTCAGAGTCATCCAAAGAGATTAGTGACGCACACGCTTCCTCAACAAACTTTGCGATTTCAAAATCATAAAACGTGATCACCTCACAGACCTGCCAACAGTAACCGTCACTTTGCCGCAACCAAAGCAACCTAACTTGTAGACAGATGCACAAAACTAAGGCTCAGTCTATGCAACAAGCCACTATGGAGACTGACTGAATTTCCCAATGGCCAGTGTGGTCCTGCAGGCCCTGCTAAAGGTCGGTATGAGCTTTTATCAGTTTCTGGAGAGCACGCCACTCGACCGAAAAAAGGCAAAGTGATAGTTCCCAACAGCACCACACTGCAGTGCAGTCTTGGGCAATGTTATGTCTCTCAATTCTGGGAAGCAAAGGAGTTAGGCAGATTCCTCTTCCCCAACAGGATCACAGAAAACTGTACTCTGAAAAAGGAACAAAGATAACAAGCAGGCACAAGTTTCAAACTAAGCAGCTTGGAACTCCCTTCTGTTAACTTACACAAATGTACAAACACCAAATTGTGAACACTGCTGGTAGAGAGTCAGATCCAGCCTTCAAGTATCAAAGGAGAAATCCTTGCAAATCTCCAGAGTATTTAAGAACACTTACTTTTCAGAAAAGCTCTCTATTCTCCAAAAAGTGGAATGCTAACACAGTATATTACAGAATGCAACTTCCATGTTAGATGAAGATCCAAAAGATTGTCTTTAAGTCAGGATGGGTCAGTGCTAGACCCATGAGCTTCATTAGCTAGCAAGGCTACCCATGCTTCAGAAGAGTTCATGCGGGATAAGTACCATTTCTTCAAGCACTGCAGTCACTGATTCGGGTACTATGTTGATCTTGTCTGATATCCTCTAGTACCTAAATAGACAGCACACCACCATCTTTAGAATAAAACAGTAATGTTCCATCGAACTGACACACCGTGAACAAGCACTGATCAGAAAACATTAACATCTGTCTTTCAAATCACAGGTGACCTTCTATGAAGGAAACAGGGGAATCTGCCAGTGAAACATTGAAAATTTAATCAGCATTTGAGAATTTTCAAGTGCAGCTTTTTTCTGAAGAATTTAAGAATACAAGATCTTTTTCTCCAGACTCTTCCTGAAAGATGCTGTTGACTCAACACAAAGCTACGGCACAGAAAACTGACAGATCTCTCCTACAATCATGTCTCAAAACCAACAGTCCCAAACTAAGTTTTGGCAGACTTTAGTTCTCTCTAAATATGCAAGTCCTGGTTGCATAAACCCTCTAAGCTTTTTCCTCATACTGTAAATCACATTCCCAATGTTTTACTCCTCTATTATTGCTAGCAAAGATGACAATATAGGAACAGCATCAACAACACAGTAGCTTTTCTTTATTGTCTCTCAACACAAAAGTGAACACATTTTAAATACTGAATAGAAGTTCCTGCAGCCATCGAGCTTTGGAGCTCCAGATCTCTTTTTAGCTTAAGTTCATGCTATTTTTCAAGCCAGCCAACTGTCATGAGCATAGTCTAATGTTTTTCAGATATTCTTCCATGATAAACTTCATATCTTAATTTCAAGTTCTGAAGGGAAACAGTTATTTACACACATACACCACACATTTAAAGACAAAGAGGCCTTTTGAAAACTGAAATCAGTAGAAAAGAAAGATAAGGAACTTAGAAAACAGTGGACTAAAGCATCATAAAACAATCATTTAAAAAAACAAACAAACAAACAAAAAAACCCCAACAGATAAGCCAAAACAATACCAAGGTTTGACAAAATTGTCCAGGGAAAAAGGGACAAGCTTTTTTCTTTTTAGAGAAAAAATTGAAATAATTTAACTTGCATCAGTTGTCTGTTAAATTTATCCAGAAACATCAACTGATTGAAAATGCTCAGTTAAACCAGGCCCCCAGCTCTTGAAAACAAGAATTTTCTGAGCATCTTTAGAAGGCCACACCAGAATCAAGACCGCAATTTCTGTCACGCTTTTCATGCATAAGAGACCAAAACTGCCACTTGTGAAACCTTGTGCTTCCCTGGTACAATAACATCTTTTGCAGATGGTTGCAACGCTTCTTTGTCTGAAGGACTGAAATTCAGGGAATATCTAAGACAGTTTATGGATCCACTTGCTCCCATAATTTGAAGAAGAGCCTATAAAAGCTTCTGTTTCAGTAACCACTGAATGATTACTACACAGAATTTTCAAAACTTCACAAGTCACTTTGAAAACAGAGTTTGAAATCTTAAGTTCCAGATACTCTGGACATTCTACTATTTTCTTTTTAAGACGGCTGGGTTAAAAAAAAAAAAAGATGTTGTTACTATCAGACAGCAAACTTCCCACAATAAAAGCTCAGCATCATTATGTGACAAAAGGGGTTAACTTATCAAATCCCATTAAACTATAATCAAGGGCCTTTGTATTCAGCTTATGCCCTTGCTTGCATTTGTCAAGGGATGATAACAGACGGCTTACAAACTCTCTTCTCATTACTAATTCATTTTTTCACACACCTGTTAATTATTAGCAGCACATAATTATTAACAAAAACCATGCATCAAAGAGGTTATTTGGATATATTGTCACCTACATCTGATTTATGCCAGTGGAGAAAACCATAAATATAGTTCAATGTGCATATAAAATTGGGGGGGGGGGGAACACAACTTGGGGGGGGGGGAGTTGGGTGGGTGGGTGTGTTTTATGCAGCTTTTCTTTTTCTTTAAATTACAAGTTGAAATCATTTACCAGGCAAAGCATTGTCTAGCTGTGCCTCCTCACCCAGTCTGGATCAACATTGTGAGAGTGTGGTTGTAAAAATTTAGTGGAAGAGGAAAAAAAAATACCAACCATAATTCAATAAATCAACATTCTTGATGCTTGTAGTTATAAAGAGTCTAATACTGGCATTTAAAAACAACAACACACACACACCCCCCCAAAAAAAAAAAAAAAAACACACAAAGAAAACCACAAAACACCACAAAAGAAACGGAAGGGATTTTAACTCCAAAGCTCTGGATAAACTCCAGCGTGGATAGTTAAACCCCCTCTGTTACCTTTATGAAGTTTCAATTGCCAATAACATTCTCTGTGTCTCATTATAACAGGCTGCTGCAGTGGTCTCTGCTTAACGTTGCCTCAAACAAATATAGCAAAGGCAAATTCTGTAAAATTAGTTATAATTTCTATAAAGAGCATATGGAGACCCAGTTATACTGCTTAAGATCACTGTCATTTACAAAAGCACTACAGAAAGAGAAAAGGCCTTTTTAAATGTAACTGATGGCTCTTCATCTCAAAATACATCATCTTGTCAGGAACTTAAGAAAATACATAAAAGGGCAACCCACTGACAAAGGAAACATAACACAACATTTTGCTTCTATTCTTAGACTTCCACACTGTCTGTCTCCCAGCTTCAAAGGCTAACAAACTTTTGAGCAAGGCTTTCAGAAAAGGAATTAAATTAAAATTATCAACCCCATGAAAACCAGGTGGCCAAAGCATTTAGTGGAAGTGGACCAAAGTCCTATTTTTTGGGGAGAGAGAAACTTTAAACTAGCACCGGATCAGGGGTGAATGAATGTGATCTGACAAAGCTGGACGTGTGATACTGCCTTTCTGGAGCAGCAGAGAACAGATCAGAGCTGCTTAAGAGGGAGAGCAAGACATCCAAGCGAGACATACTCACCATCTGTCAACACTGACATGGGGATAAATTTGGATCTCAATATTTGAAACACAGTGTAGGAGACTGGTGGATCTTTGCTAAAATCTGCATTTATTAGTAGGTACTTAGAGCACTCACCATTCTGATTGCACTTTTTTGCCCATCCTTTGAAAGAGAGATTCAGTGTGTTCATTTGAGTCATCACCATGCACTACTGTGCTGGTTAAACATCACATCTGAAGTCTGATTAAGAGCTTTATTCTACCACTGTGTAAAACCAAATCAACATTTTTCTATATGTAGCTCAGTCGGTAAGCAAGAATTGTCAGAAAGCAATGAACTTCCAGTAGTGTTTTCCCGGAAACATGAAGAATTTCACTGGTTAAATTTGAAATTTTAACATAGACCCCTCTCCTTCTTTATATGCATCTTTTGATAGCCATACACTATCACTGTAAGGAAACAAACAAAAAAAAAAAGATAGTTCTGTTGTCACAGCTATCATCACAGTTGTGCAAACAAAACCAGAAGTCTCCAGAAATTTGACGTTACTTGTAACATCCAGGTTTAATTTTCTTTACAGTGCTTTTAGTTTCCTCTCAACAGAATTTTTAAGCTTAGGTTAGGCGCTACATAACCGTTTTCATATGGTGTCTGATCACGTCAGAGCAAGTTTGCCACTGTCCACACAACAATGTGTGTTCCTCTACAGGAAAAGGTAACTAACACCTGATTTTTCAAAGGCATTGTACGAAATCAAACATTGCAGATACATAAGAATTATTGTTTTGTGATTAAAATTGCAATCAGAGCACTACTGTTACATCAAATTTTAATCGGCAGCTGAATTGTTTCTCTAGTTTTTAGCCCCAATCCTTTCAGATTAGACAAACTGACATGTATATAAAAATTCAACAGCCCAAGGATTGAGCTGCAAGGAAAGTAATCAACAGTAAGAGAGAAGATACATTTTCTTTTTAAAAAAGTTGATTCAAGACATACATTAAGGGTCCATGCAAACCAAATCAAACACCTCCAAAGTCAGTTTCCTAAATATTTCCTCAACTAAAAAAGAATGTACAGAACATTATCTGCTGCCAAAAGCTGAGTACTTTCCTTTCTATTCACTTGTAACGCAGTTCCATAAGGTAGTGTGGTGCTGAATATTAAGACAGTTGATGTTCCTTGTTGAAAAAGGAACCAAATTCCAGTCTTAGGTAGCATGAATAAAGGACTCTTTTGCCAGGCTCCAAAAGGGAAGAAGGAAAGGAAGACCTTAAACCAATTCTGTTTTAATACTATACAGTGATAGCAAAAAATGAATATGGGATAATCTAATTTCATTCTGAAATAAGAAGAAGGACTCAAAGTAACACATATCACAACAAAATTACAAAAAAAAAATATAGCAAAACAACAACAATAAAAAGAAAACCTCAACTGACCAAGCATGTCTTTTCCACAAAATATCCATAGGTATATTTAGGGGTTTTTAACGATACTCCTGTTGAAGTGTTAAGGAAACTGAAACGTACAGAGTAATTTCAGTTATCTCCTTTACATGAAGGAAGTGTGTTCACTCATTAAAATCTAACTTGCAAGGACAAAAAAGTTTAAGAAATTAAAACCTCTCCTTTGTTCAAAAGCCTTGCCAGTTTCTGTTCCTAGTGATTTATTTAAATAAAATGTTAAGTAGTAGGTGTTAATAAAATTACACATGTGATAAAATGACTATTCTTTTAAAATCTGATCTGTAATAAATTTTATAAATTCTGATTGCTAGTTATTCAAGCCGTCAAAGCTTTGCCAACAATAGCCAGCAGAGGTCTATTACTGAAGTAGTATTAATATAGACATCATCACCAATTCAAAGCAGATAATAAAGGACTGACACATTTATTATCATTATTAATTAACAGTTTTCTGAGATGGAATTAAATCAATATGCTGCTCTGATATCATTTTAACTAGTTATGCAAATCAAACATTTAGAGCCCATGAAAGGATATAAATGCCATTCAAAATTCACTTCACACTTATTACTGTAATATCAGAACTTTCAGGCTTTGCTAGTAAAAAAAGGACTTAATGCTCATTTAATTACACTCAGACATAAAGCTTATGGAATGAAAGTTGAAATAGCTGATTAGTTAGGAAGTCACAGTAAGGCTATAACACTAGGGATAGACAATGAGATAATAATGTGAAAATGCAGAGCTTTTGCTCAGAGTTGTTCTGGCAGATCCTATTAAAAAGAACAATGACATGTGTAGGAGAAAATGTTTTAAAATTACAAAGTTGAAGAATCTTTCCTAAAGCTAGGAGAAGAAAGAAACCATTACTTGTCACTTACATAAATAGAAAAATGCTATGTTAAATCATGTAACATTTTTCTAATTATGCGATTACAATATTTAATCTTCTAGATGGGAAATTTTAACTATTTCTCTGCATAAACAACAACATTAAAGAACCTTCTTTGTCAGAATGAGTTTGATACACTTGCTAGCAGAGAATTAGCAACAACCAGCCTGGCAAAGGGATCCTGACTGACGCCATTGGAGATGACAGCCTGACAGATTAAAGGGCCTACAGTAAGGTCAGTGTTGAGACTGAGCTGGCTAGCAACAGCAAGTCCTTGGCTAACCACACTGGCCAAATGAGATCAGGTTCTACTCGACCCCTCCAGCACCATGGTAAAAGAGCATCTCTAAGAGACTCTCATCACCGGCCAAACCAAAGATGGCTGATAAAGAAAAGACCCAGGAGCCTTTCGATCTTGTGCAGCTTTGATCGTTGGTCTTAAACACTGTGTATGGATGTCGTTTTTCCAATGTGAAGTATCGTACCCCACTTTACCCACAGGAGACTTCAACAGGGTTCCCGGCAGCTCAGGATCTCACAAGTTCTATGCAGTCTGTTGTGTAGAAGACACTGCGAAAGCTTGGGGTTTGCCTATTCACTGTGAATATCCACCAAACTACGACATTTTTCAAAATGATTACAGGATCTTCACCTAGATTTTTTCCCACAGATGTGAAGCCTCTCAGCTTTGCTAACTGCACATCTGGCCTGACTTTCACAACACTACACTCGGCTTGAACCTTAATATGGAACTTAGGAAGACTGTGGGAGAGGAAGTGACAGACTTCTCACTTAAAGCAGCATCTAATTTTATCATGTTCACAAAACGATAGCTTTGGCAACCCAGGAAGATTTCCCCATTCAGTATGTTCAGTACTCCAGGGACAATTCTCAGCCTAAGTCTTAAAATGAGCAGTCACAGAATAGATTTATTTGCTGGCAAAAAAGGATCTTCTGCTCACTCCGGCAAAGTAGGACTTAGAGCATGAGGTAATGTTTTTAGGAGGCTAAAAGGCTGGACTAGAAAGGCAACAGACTATTTCTACAGAGTATAGCAACTCAAATGTCATTGTTCAGAACTATTTATCACAAATTAAAAAACAATGCATAAAAGCAAAAAGGTTGGAATTTTATGAAAATGGTAAAAAAACAACTTGCAAGATTTCTACCGATAGATCAATTAACTCAATATCTAAGTAACTGAAAATACTAGGCTTGCTAAATCGTCCGACATCAATCAGTAAAGTGAGGGCAACCACGTTCTGTCAAAGGTAAGGGTACAGTCGAAGTCTCATCTCAACATTCTTTCCTGACTCATTTTATGATTAGCGAGAAGCCTGGCTAGTAGCTAGAGGAAAATTTAGACCTATGAACTGAAGACAGGTGAGTTAGAGTCTTCACAGAGGAACCCATTCTGGTTGACATGTCACAGAATTTTGTAGTTGGCCAGATATAACTTTCAAATCTACTTGGGAAAAAAGCTCTCTATTTTTGCACTGTCTGTACTACAAAAACACAATATGCCATCCCACAATAAATCGCTTTTTGCATCATGTGTCAAAAAATTTCATGTCTGGAGTGCACTGACAAGCCTAAATAACGGCTTACCAATCTTTTTTCCCCTGTTTAACAATACTGCAGCAGGAGAACTCTGTCAAAAACCAGCAAATGGTCTGATATCGTGGATCAGTTACCAGGTGAAGAGTGCACTACAGCATAGGAGGATGAGGAAGCAACCTAGCAGTGCCCCTTTGAGCAGGCAAAGCAGTCTACAAAACAGCCATTTTTTTTATAGTATGTAATTGGAGTATTTTACTTGCCAATGATCAGGGTTTTCAAAATTATTTGGTTTAGATGAGACCTTCTTACCAAGGCATTTCCTAAAGGCACTATTACACCTGGCTAGAACACACAGAAAGACTGCTATAAATATTTGCTGGCTTTATCTCTGGTATAGAATGGGAAAACCAACTTTTTTTTCAAAATCCAGACCTCATCACCACTTTGAAAGTAGAGCTATAATTATCTCAAAAGTTAAAATTATTAACAGCTGCTCAATTTGGAGGTAGTGAAAGGGGAATGCTTTGCACCATACAAAGAACTCAAACAGCAGGGTAAAGTCTTACCTACCTTTAAAAATGCCATCAATCCTACAACAGAGACAATCAAGTGGTAGCACCTTTGTGACAAATACTTCATGTCTATTGCCCTCAGCTCTCTAGTGCCACGTAGCAGCTCAAGAAGAGGGAACAGTTTGTCACCAGAAAGGCTGATGCTATGCACTACCAGTATTATTGTTGAGACCTAAAGATCTAAAAGACTCCTTTTTTCAGTAACTGGGGTGAGAGGATGTTGCTAAACAGAAGAGCTACCAATTAAAGCCCTTCTCAGAAAGTGGGGAACAAAGCAAATTGACTATTTTGACTGCAGACCCACTCACCAAGTAAATTCCAAATTACTCTCGTAAGTCATAAAGAAGCATTGGTAGAACCATACAACCATAGCTAGAGAGCAGGAAATAAGGATAAAAAGTGGGGGGAAGGATTTCTAAACTGAAAAGAACACAATGAAATTTGAAGACTGGCCTGCAAAAGAGTAAAGCTCCAGCCTCTGCGGAACCTAACACAGTATAGTATCCATCCAGATGCAGTGCAGCAGAAGGAAGGAAGGGATTTTATTCAAGTTCGTACAGGGAGAAAAATTTTGGCAAGTATGGGGAATATCTTCCTCAAAACTCTGTGATCCATTTCAAAGTGACATTTCCTTTAACAGTCCAAGAGACAGAAGGGTGAAGGAAAACACAGCCGGTATTGGCACTTGCAGTAGACTGCCAATACACAATGTAGGAATCTCTCTGCAACTGTTTACTTCTCCCACCCTCATGTCAGAAAAAGGGGGAAATGTTTTTCTCTGGGCTCACTTCCCTCCAGGATGGCGCTCTCACAGAAAACTGGCACAGGAAATGTGGTATTCCCCACACAAGCTGAAAACTTAGGTTGTTAGTTCTGAAGGCTTTCATCTTGCAAGTTCCTATTATGAAAACAAAACCAGCAGGTAATAGTTTGATGGGAAAAGACAGGAGCTGAATTTTGCATGGAAAGATGGCAGAGGGAGTACACACAGTGCAGCAATCATACATACAAAAAACCACTACAGGGTTTTTTTTAATTCATAATGTCCCACTCAGTTCACAATCAAATAGGATATTAGCTGTATAAATACAGCAAATACAAGCATCACGGGCACTGAAGAAGTTTATAATCTTTCATTAAAAAAAACAAACACTACCACCCCCCAAAAAATAATAAAAAAAAGACAGGCAAACAAACAAACAAAAAAAAAATCAAAGGACCGCAGAGCTGTGCCTCTCAACTCCTAAGAATCCCATTCAACCAGCTATCACCTCTGTGCACAACAGTAGCTCCAACACAAGTAAAAGAGTGGTTTAGTACAAAAGCTTCTCTAACATAGAACGTCAAGCTTAAAGTCTGCTTAGGTCAAAAGGGACGATGACATGCCAGATCTCTTCCTATCACTCAGGTTTCATTATAAGACTACCACTCCTTGAGCAGTCATTCAGCTTATCCAGTAATTCTTGGCAAAAAAAAAGCCCCAAACTGGAACAAATTACAGTACACTGTGGCCAACACTCAAGTATTGGCGGAGCTGAATGCCAAACGTGGCAATTCCTTCTCAAGACCTCTGATCTAGGTTGCTTGCAAACTAAGTCATATACTTACAGGAGCACTATCATCACTGAGCAGGAAAAAAAAACCAACATCCTCCTCCACCTCCAAATGAAGCCCAAAAGCCTTCTCCTCCAATCCAAACCCTTCAGGCAGAACTGAAAGGTAGGGAAAAAAGACAGATGCACAAAGTCAAAAATACAGCAAGCTACTAGTCAAAAATAACCTGGGAATAACATTATGGAAAAGGTTTTTTTAGATCACTTTTCTCTCACAGTAGTCATAAAATACCAGATACCTTAACCCCCTAAGAAAGTAATACAAAGTTTTCATCCATATTGTATCTTCCAATTCAAAAATTGTGATACTTGCAAGCTACTTAGAATGACATAAAATAAGTAACCACCTTAGTTGTATTAGCTAAAACTGAAATGCCACACTTCCAAATATTCAGATGCCCAATTACCAGATGCTGTGATGATCAATCTGTGAAATAGAGAACAGAATTCCTGAAAAGAGGACAGCTCAGAAAGAAAGATTGTCCATCAGCCAGTCAATCTGTCAAAGAGTTTAAGGAATTACTTTTGAACTCCTAAAATTCATCCAATTAATTTTAAATAGGGATGTTGAATTTCATCAGTATTTATGGGCATTTGTTAAAACTTCGCCAAATATCAATTGCTTAGCATGCCTGCTATGCTTGTTAAAGTCTCATCAAACCAAAGCCTTTAGAAGAAATCATAGAATACTCACGCATACTCTCTTGAAATCTGAAAAACTATCTCAATTAACTTTCCAAACTCAGTCTTCTCTGATGACAAACCTCTGCTCCCCCTGCTCAGACAAAGCAGCAACCTTTCGGGAAGCTTGAGTAAGGAACCAGTAATGAGAACAGGATTAATCGAGTAAAAAAGCCAAGAAATTATTCATTTGTAAGCCAATGAAGAGGAAACCAGGAGGCAATAGAAACTAACCTGACATGGAGATGGGAACCAGGATGACCTCAATAAGAACCCAGGAAGCGGGAATGGTGAGGAATGGTTAGATGCAGAAAGGTAGAGAGGTGAAGTGTGAAGGTAGAAAGAAAAGCTTTCTGCTTCACTGTCTTCTACATTAAACTCCATTCCAGATTCTGACAGAAGGGTTCCCAAGTTTTTGTCTGCTGTTAACAAATACCTGTAAATTGACTGGTAGTACATGTCCCCTTTTGATCTTTTTCCTGCACCTACCCAACACAAAGGATGGCAAGTCATGCATGCCATTGTTACAGTCCCTCCAATGATATATCCATTGCATAGACTCCAACCCTGACAAAGCAGCATGCAGTAATGCCTTTTTTTATTATTTCCTGTTTTTTTTAAAAAAAAAAAAAAAAAAAGAGGGCACTTAGCTACCCACATATGTGTTTGCAACTGTGGCTGCAAAGTCAAGATGACAGAGTTTCAGCTAAGCCACAGGGAAGATGTCAAACACGGTAGAAAACTTGAAAAAGAAGAAGTTTTTAAAAAATTTACTATATGTTGTTATTTACAGGGATGCAAGTTTAATATTTCTTTACTTGTAACTGCTTGGCTTACCAACCTCGCAGTTGTCTGCAACTTCAGAATGGGGATTACTTCCAAGCATGATCACCTGTCTCAGCAGTCACATCCAGGCTGCTTTCCGAGAGATGCCGCAACATCATTCAGCGCCACATATTACCTGCCTGCTCAGGATGCAAACCTGGAACCCACAGTATGGCTGAAAGCTACCTTAATGATAACAAGGCATTATTATCATTAAGCATCGGTCACCCTGCACAGCAGCTCTGCACTAGCTATTATTTGGAACATCCTTTCTCAAGGCATTAATGCATTTCTCCATTCTTCCTCAAATAAAACACAAACCAAAACAACAGTAGTATTAACTGATGTTTCATTTTGAGTAACTATTTTGGTATGACAACATTACCTAAAATAATTGTCTTTATAGTACTGCAATCCAGAGAAATCATTTTCGCAGATGCATTCAATAATCACGGAACAGTAAATTTACCTGGATTCCTATTCCTTACATTATCAAGCAACTTAAATGTTAATGCAGTAAAGCCTCAAGGTCAATGTGAACACCAGTACCGTCGTCCTTGTTTCACAGATAGAGACCTGAAGTATAGGCAGGTTAAGCGACATGCCCAAGGTCCAAAAAAAAGGAATCTACATGAAGACACAGCATCAGCCTCTGATTTCTTGTGCTGTCATCACAAGAGGCCATTTTTACACAGAAGAATCAGATTTTTAATGTAATTCTAGGGAGTAGTTAGTCTTCTGATTCCTTACATAAATTTTAATGGTACAGGCACTTTCTGGAGTCTGTGACTCCAGCTAGATTATTATTAGTCCTGCTTTAGTAAGGAAGCAGCAATATGATTCTTCCCTGACAAGAAATACCAGCATAATTTATTGCATTATTACTCCTCTGAACTGAAAGCAATTAATTACCTCCAGCAGGATGCACAAGTGAAAATTCATCAGAGAAATGTGATGAAAAATGTACCCACTGCTTTAAAATAATAGGTGCTTAATGGTTTTTTGTTTGCTCGCTAATCTAGAGCATCTTATAAACGACTAAGGATTGGTTATCAGTTGCAAAACCAGTTTTTCCTCCCTTATATTATTCTATCATCCATAATCTCAGAGAGGAAGAAAACACTGCCACATTCATAACTAAAAAAAAAATTGTAATTTTTTCTCCATTATAAAATTGGTGGTATGTTTGTATGTAGAATATATGATAAAGTATGCATGGATTTATGTTGGTAGCACTTCTTTCTGTTATATATCATCAAACCCAAACTAACAATTTTGCTGGAAAAGTTGGCAAAGTTATTCTGCACTTGCACAACAAAGAACATTCCTATGTGTTCTATGGGAAGGGAATGCAAAGTGTGGTTGAAAGAAAAGGGTAAAGATCATCTCGCAAACACAAATCAGACTGTATTTGAGAATGCTAGTGTACTTAAGTACCTATGTATGCACCACAAACCTTCCTTAAGGTTCAAAGTAAGAGGGAAATAACAAACAAAAGTGTGTTTTATGTTAATATGTTGGGCGTGTACATTAAAGATAGACACAAAACTAAATTCGTTACATTTCTTTCAGCTTTTCAGAATTATTCACATCTGTATGATTCAGTAATTGTTTTTTCTATAAAGTTATTGGAGTAATTTTGCTCTGTATATTCCCGATCAATTCCTCCTCTCAAGGGCACAGTTGAAAAGTGATATTTGAAAACGGTCCCTGATAGATTGCATGGTTAGTCAGCAGCAGAGACAAACAACCTAATCCAGCGCAAATTAGTTCGGCTGCCAGCAATAGTTTTATACAAAGATGTAAATTATGTTGTCAAAATCGGTCGCTTTCTAGCTTGCTGCTCAGCTAACAAGAAACCACTTTGGCTGATAAAGATGAACACTAAGCTTTTCTCGCTTACAAATTTGCAAATCTGCCACTTCAGCATTCTGTTAGCCACAAACAAAACAGGCCCATATAATTGCTTCCTTTTTTCTGCACCGGTATTTCTCCCAGTTCTATTTCTCTACAGAAAAATACAAATAAAAATCATAAATAGAATGTGAAAAGTGTAGTGGTCTTGAAAATTTCCTTTAAAAAAATGGCAACCAGGACAGCCGCAATCACCTACTTCTAACATTTCCAGCAAAACTGTAAGACATGATACTCCAATCCAAATATCACCCAGTCATACCAACAGTTTAGGAGATTTACTGTATAAATACAGCATTTGCAGAACTTCTGAACACAGCATAAACGTCTTGATAAAGGGAAAATACACGCATCTATTTTAATGCAAGCTAAAGTGTCTTTGGAACTGCTCTGGCTGACAATGGTCCATCTGTATCTATTACTTCACATGTTGTTGTTAAGAGTAGAAAATATATATGCTGTTATTACACCAATCTGCCCACTTTAAATGTAAACTAGATAGATCTAACATTTGTATGAAAATAATAATGCATTAGAACTGTAATTATATCCAGTATAAGTCAAATAAATAAATTATAAATTACAATTACCCTTTAAAGTTGCTAGTCACACTATTTGCTTTAAAATTAATTGCAGGTGCTCCTGAATGTTTTATTACAGCCCCAAAGTTGTATATTTCAAAGAACAGTACAGATGATTCCTGTTTATTTGTTAAATTAAAGCTTTGTTGGTAAAATTACAGCTTAATTAATATTATGGGTACTGTATAACGAAATAGTTTACCTTGTGCATAATTTATTTCCACATGCATATCTCAGTACAGACCCATTACAGCTCTAAGGCAGCTAAAATAAAATATTCCTCCTTTGCTGGCATTTTTCTAAATAGCAGTTCACTAAATCAATATTATTCACTTGGTATTTTTAAAAGCAGTGTATCTTAATAATTACACAGCATTAGAGTAGGCAATAATTTCACTTGCTAAGCATATTAAATTTAGCAAACCATCAGTCAAATAGTTTGTTCTTCTTCAGAATTTGTAAGCAGAGTGTGAGAGAGTTTGGAACCATGTTACTTTGGTAGAAATGTCACATATAGTTTAAGACTATGTATGTGACTCCCTAAGCAAGCACAGTGCCATATATCTTTATTAGTTTCATTGGTCAGTGCAGTGACCAGTTGTTTATACTCATTACGCAAGACAAGGTGAACCATTTGGCACAGACCACAATCACAGCTAAAAACATATGACTTCGCAGAAAATAAAAATTGTAAAAAAGGCTGCACATGGTGTTGCATATACATACTACCAAAATAATATTAGTTATTTATTTTAATGCTGTTTCAGGCTTCCACTTTCTCAGATATGCCAAGGCAAATCTTTTCTGGCTTGATTATTTCTTGATTTAATGTAATAATAATAATTTCACTATTGTTCATCACTAGAGTTTTCTGGGAAAAAAAAAAAAGGAAGCGCGTAAATTAAGCCAATGGAATAATGATCCACAAGCTAGATGGATGTTATTTTTTTTAAAAGTACTACATATAAACCACTGTCATTGGCATTTTTCCCTCACAGAACATGCTTCCTTACTCAGTGATTGGAATGCCATCAAATTGGTGATATATTAAAGCAAATTCATTAAAACAAATTAAAGATTCAGCTATTTTTCTTGCATTATTTTGATTACTTCTTCTTGTACTGCCATGCATATGCATTTCTTTCATCACACAGATATAAAACAATTTCTCTCTCTCAAGGGAGAAAAGATTTGGTTCTTTTTCCCACACCCATCTTTATTGTGATCTCAAGATAATCTGAAATATATTCTAAATTGTTCTTCCTGAAAGAAGACAGCATACCTGTGCCCAGGTGTTAAGAAGGTGGGGGGCCAAGATCAGAATAAGGAATTAAGGATATATAAACACAGTCTTCTCTCTGAAAATCCCTGATAAACTAGACCTGATATTTAACAGAATATGTCTTCCATGCCAGCTGATTGATGTTCACTGATAGTCACAAGGATAGAAGCAAATCTGGTAACAGTCATGTTTTGGGGATTTTTCCTTCCTGATGTTGAAAATGAGAAGATTAACTGCAGAAAAGACTAAGAGTGTAGAGTACAAACTATTGTGTCTGGGGTAATCTCCTTATGATATGAGAAGCGAGAGACAAGAGTCTGGAGATGACAATAGGAGGAAAAAACAGAAGGGGAAAACCAGCCATGTTTGGAGGGAAAAAGTAACAGAATAAGATGGAAATGAAGATCTAAACGTGCACGATAGCCCTCAAGAGTGAAGTTTGGGGGCAAAACCGATGCAATTCAGGGGATATGGCAACTCTAAAGACACTTGCAATACAGTCAGTGGATTTACATTTAAGAGGTGTGTGAGTAAAGAGTTTCCCCAAGTGTATTATAACACCATCCCACAGAACCGGCAAGTCACATACAGAACTGAAGCCTCACCGTGCCACCCTATACTACCTCAGCATCCTACAAAACTGAAGAAAAATCTGAATGCACCAAAGAAAAACACTCAGCATGCTGAAAAGTTAGCAACTGCCTGCTCCTTCTACACCAGATCTTCTGAAGGAAACATGAACCCTTATGTTCAGGGGGTAAATACTGATATATGAGGTCAATTCACTCACCAAACCCTCTTTCAGGTACTGATGGATAGCTGCAACGTACACCTTAGTGTTAAGGCGTAAATACAGTTCCCAATCCTTTTGTCAAAATCCAATATTGATGCTAATTACAGTCTCAACCAAAACATGCATTTGTTTACTAGGCAAATCAAGAAAATAGAAAATAGACCAGAAACCAGAGAGCCCACCTAACCATGGAGAATGTCTTTGCATGCCAGTTTGTTGGCTCCAGTCAAGCCAGACACAGTGATCATACCCACAGCCTAGTACTTTCAGTGGAAACGTCAACTTAGCAAAATTTCCACTAATAACATCTAAAATAAAATAGTCAATCCTCTCGTTTCTCTAGAAAAGCAATTAGCATAAATTTCTTATTATGTCAAGGGCTTGGTAACCACTGGCCCAAGCCATTAGTGATAGGATGTCTCAAAGCATAGTGGAATAAGTTTTCTCTTCCTGCAGAGGAATTTTAATCATCCCATGTTAGCATAACTAAGGCAACCACAGAAACCAACTTTTTAAAACCAATCTCCCTAGAGGCTGCGTTCCTAGTGTACGACATAACAACTTTACAAGTCTCAACCTACACAAAAAAAACGCTCAATATCCTACCTACCTCTCTTCTGTGTTCACATGCAAATTGAGAAAACGAAGTTATTAGGGCTTCATACAGAAATATATTTCCACAGACACATTGCAAAGTAGAAGGGGGAAAAAAAAAAAGAATCAAATCACTTATGTCTAGCAGAAGTTTCACAAGAAACTGTAGTCCAGTATGCTAGGGAGCAGGTCTATCAGAAGCATAGTTGCTCAAAAAACCTGAGGCTCTTGGTGACAACAAAGGCAATTCTCCAAAAACAAAAAAGATTTTTCACCAAAGATGGATTATGACAGCAAGAACTTTCTTTCATAAAGCACTAGTGGTCTGCTATCTTACAGGAGGAGCTTCATCTGCACCTGCTGGTTAGAAGTGCTTGAGTTAAAGTTTCAAATACTGAAGTTCTCCAAAACAGTGATGGAAAAAACAATTTTTTTCTTATTAATTTCCTGAAGTGCTCTCTTAACTCCAGAGGCACTTGGACTTTGATAATCATGATGATCAACATGCCATTTGATTCAAAGAGAGAGATACTGATAATACTGGATAGTCTAAGCAACTAGTACCTTCTCTACTAAGCACCACTGGCTGTTTGTGATATGCTTAACTTTCAAGGTATTACTGCCTTACTATACAGGAGAAAACATAAATAGAAAGACCATTTGTTTGCTTTAGGATCGAAAGCTTTAACTTTTTGTTCCTTTTAATCTGCAGAAATGTAGTTGTATCATACACCTATGTTCATATTATAATGTTCTAAAAGCCAAAATTTCATAGTTTCCAAACATGATATTTTTCTCTGTAGCAAAAAGTAATCAAAATTTGTACCTTTGAAGAGCAAGTTTTCCTTTGCTATTACAAGTAGCATGCCTGAGTTTTCAAAGTATAAACAGTTGCTGAAACTGGGCTGCCAACCCTTGAATGTTTAAATGCTATTATCAGTAGTGCTGTTTGCATATTTTACACAGCACACATTTGTGAAGCTTTTTTAGAACAATAAACTCAATTATAACGTTTTGAGAGAAAACTTTTGACAGCTGCTTAACTGACTATATTTTAATCTCTCTAGCCAGCCTGAAAGTTTGGGGTTTTTTTCCCCCCACTTACTTTTGTTTTCATTAGGAGGGCCCCTTTAATGGAATATTTTCATTTCAATCTATGCCTACCCAAGAAGCAGTCAAGGACACAACAGCTGCAGAACCATATCAACTTTAGACAAAAACTGTCTTTTTAACTGGGGGAGAAATAACACCGGGATTTTAAAATGCCTCTTTTAAAATGTACCATAGATAGGTCTTCATGTCTTGCTGATGCCCCTGGATTATATAAGGTGTCCAAGACCAGTCATCTACAGCATTATTCAAAAAAAAAAAAATCACCTTAAGAAAGGCAGAGCGCATACCAAAGCTGCTCATCAGTGAATATGTATTACAATTGCCTGACCTGTGCGTATGTCACCAGATAAGTGCTTACACACAGGTAC
>NW_009649180.1:1390155-1403830 GCF_000708025.1 Charadrius vociferus
GAAAAAAAAGGATTGAGGCAGACAGAAGAAAGGAGGACTATAGAAGGTCCTGTCCATATCCCCCCACGCCCCCCGCCGCTTTCCCTGGACTGTGGTATGAAAAAACAATGGCTTTTCTGAGGCACTGTGCAGACAAGGCAGCTCTGAAAAAACTAATAGCCATGATTAATGACAATGGGCTAGAGGAGAGTTGGGACACAGCCGCCACATATATCATCCTTTCCCATCAGTCTCTGCTCCTCCCTGCCCCTCTTCCTCCTACCAGCAAGGCATTATAAAAATGTCTTATCTGCTTTCGACTTTTTTCTTAAATCACAGTACTGCTGAAAAAGAAGGGGGGAAAAGAGAGAGAGAGAGAGACAAAGAGGCAATAGGGTGAACAAGAAAATGGCATGTAAAATAACTATAAGATATTCCAGGGGAAAATGCACGAGCTGTAATCATTCAAGATTTCAGCAACTTGACTCTTCACATGCTGAAGCCACATTTTCAAGGTCTTATCTGCCATATGGTTCCCTGTTTGGATGATTTATTAGGTGTAGAAAGCACACTGATAAATTTTACTGCATTTCCCTGAATAGGCAACCTATGGTGTCAATAACAAAGCTCAGGCCGCTTTAATGAAAACTGTAAGCACCAAAGGGTAACCATTTATTTATGAGTCACTACAGTATTACTAGGACAAAATTTATCTTCCCTTCTCACGCACTCTGCAGAAACCAAATCTGGTCAAAGAAACGGCGATCACATCCATATGTCAGTGACTTACTAACATGTCTCCTGCACACTCAGGGCTTGTATCCAAATAAACAGTTTCCATTTAATGACTATTTTCTCTAAGGTAAAAGATGCTCTTAAGTTTTAAAACTTAAAAAAAAATAGATTGGTGACAACTTGCATACCTACAAACCATTATGCAGTGTTAATTTTCTATGGCCAGGACAAAAAATAAAACCTATCAAAAATAAGAATAATCATTTCAATGATTTAAGCTTTAGCTGTATAGGAGTGGATCATCAAAATCACTTTAGATAATCTTGGCAAAAAGGAAGCTGAAAACAAATGACAGCTTATAGATGCAAAAAGCAGCGTTTACTGTTCCATCAAAGATTTCAGAGGATTAATGAACTGACACTTCGGCCTTAACTCAAAACCGTAACTCTTGAAATTTTTTATGTGGTTTGTGGTTTTTTTAAGCCTTTTGTTTAAAAGAACATACTGCAATTGTTTTCCTGTTTCACACTCTGGATGTTACTTGTCTTGTGCCCACAATCCAAAGGCACTTAAGATACCAAAATAAAAGTTAAAAAAGCAGAAGATAGCTGGAGCTTCTTACTGCTTATAATCACTATTTGAAAGGCAAACTGAAATTTTTTATTATTCATCCTCTACGAAAATTATCAACGGTTCAGAACTAATCAAGACTGACAGGACTGCTTGTTTGTCTCCCTCATACATATAGGTACCATCTTCTCCCCTCTTAAAAACTAACCAGCAAACCAAATAACACACCCCCATGCATCATTTGGGATGAATATCAAGATGAACATAGACACAGGTGGTGAGGTTTTGGCTCCAGTCACCGAGTGTCCTGTGTTTTCTAAAGATATGCAAAAGCATATATTAGTAATTGAATTAATTTATATTTCATTACGATGTCACTCAAACAGCTACTTAAGTCTGACGCAAGAAGTGCCACACTTGCAAAAGGCCAACAGTTGCCACTGCACTCTTGAAAAAGCCTTACTTACCTTCGTCGAGATACTTAACTACTAGCTTCCAGATAGCAAACCATTGAAAACCTTGCCCTCAACATCCACCTTTAACTCGGATACATAACATGTTATCGGTACACACATGTCCTTTTTATTATAACTATAAACCTATGGTGTCAATGAATAGTTCTTGGCAGAAGTCCAACGGCAAACACAAGATTTTAGTCCTCGGGGGCACGGAGCACAACGAGTTTAAGGAGCTGGGCATTAAAAGGCTGGCTTTCTACATGGGTTTTTAACCTTTGACTAGTGTTGCTCAACTACGGCTTTCTGTGTGAGTAAATGAATGCCATGGTCCCAGTGCAGAGGGCACAGCCACTCCAGCCTGGGTAAGGTTCTTTTTTACAAAGCCTGACCCTGAAGTGACAGGATACTGTGTTGTGACCAATGTGCAAAACACCGAGAATGACAGATTCTTTAACTAGAAATTAGTAAAGATCATTTTCTGAATTAATAAGCACCTTCTTTCTTGCTACTGAAAAATTTCCTAAGAAAAGGGTGCCCAAATGACTACATATGCAGCTTTTTCTCAATTTAACACCTGAGCAGAACCCAAACTGTGCGGTCTGAAATCCTTGATGGAAACCACAACATACATCAGCTTACTGCAGATAGGGCATTCTTGTTCCTCTCTCCCTTCTTCTCCTTCACAGAAGACTGTTATGAAAAATAAATTATCTTAGTCTTCATTTTTAAGTAGGGGAGGGGATAAAGAAGGAAGGACCTGACATAACATAGTATTAAAATAATGTATCCTACATAGTCTTGCCACAGGTTCTTTTGTATTTTTCCCCCCAAAACACAGGGTTCAGCTCTACTGTTCTATCTGATTAGCAGAAAACTGCTGGTAAACATACACCAATGTAAAGTTTCAGAGGCTCAGAATGAAGACTGATGCGTCTTTTGTATTCCCTATCCAGCTCTACGGCACAGCTTTGAATTCAAGAGCTTTCATACACGCAATAAACTCATCAGTCACCTTCATCCATATGCTGCCCATTTGAAAGAGCCTAACTGGAGTCTCCACATGCCTGTCTTCTCAGGGCAGGTCCCTACAGCTGACCCTGTCCCTTATCCCACCCAGCACACAGCTCCCACCAGTCACAGACACTGACCTAGGGAGCAGATTTATCTGCGAATGAAATAACCTTCTGTCATAGCCCTTTCAATAAGTCAGTTTTATGGAGTAAGAAATGGACTCCAACTTTTTTAGCCAACCATCATTTTTATTTGGCTGTCCTCTGCTGATGTTCTAGATTTTTCCTGAAAGTATTAAGAGGGAAAACGCATGCCAGACTATTAGATGTAAATCGGTGCCAGGATTGTAACCCGTCAGCTGCAATTGTCCATGCATATAATCTATTAGTCTTCTGCTTCTAAAAACACCCCACAGTTTGCTCTTTTTACTCCCTCCAAAAATAACTCTACACTGAGCTGCAGTAATGATCTCCAGGACAATGATAGTTTTATAGTTAAGGGTGAAAAATGTCTCTAATCCTGTGTTTACACTGAACAGTCTTTGGGAGCAGGAACTGTATTTTTACTGTGTGCCTATGCACCAGAAAGAGGACTCCAATCGTAGTCAGACATTGCCCAGTACTACCACATTACTAACAGTACATCTCTATTTCCTCACAGCACCTACAGTCAGGTGTGGAAGGGAGAGGGGGCAGTCTCTCTGAAATGGAAGCCACTCACTTAGGTGCCCGCACTTTAGTTTTTGATTGAATTTATTTTTCCTTACAATACCTGTCCCGTTTAGAAATATACTCAGTTCCCATAAATAAACCAGTAGCTGAACAGCCCCTTTACACAGAAACACCTGTAGTTATGAATATTTTCAAAATATTGTGCCAAGAGATACACTTTTCAGTGCAACTAAGCTCACTGTGACAACTGCCTAACTCATCATGTATGCTGTAAGTCCTATGAGATTATCTACAAGCTTATTTTGTAAAACTAGGTGGAAGAGAGCACAATGGCAAGGCTGCGAGCGGTCCCTTCACCCACTGTTAGAGCACAGCTCGCTTCAGCTCCGCTCTGAATCAGTATTAGGCTGAAACTGAATTATAGCTTTCTCCCCACACACACATTTATGCTATTCCCCATAGACTGTTTGGGTGTCAAATCTGCATAATCACTGTATATTATTTTTCAATAACCATAAAGCAGGCAAATCACCACGCTGCCTGACATCCCCATTAGCCAGTAAGTGCACAAAGTTCTTCACATTTTTCATTCAGTGGTTATTTCCCCACAGCTGAACTATAAATACAAAACACACTTTTCCTAACTGTTTATAGTTACTTAGAGCATGTAATACTCTTTCTCCCCTTCATTTTCAACTTAGCATAACATACTTGATTATAGATATATCCAAAAATATTACAGTCATGAAAAGAAGTCTACACAAAGACTATGATTTTGACTCTGGTATTTGGGGCAAGCCCATTGCCCAACACACACCATCTATAATGGAGATACTCCCTAGAGAAGGAACTGCAGGGCAGCACAGAGATCGAGATTTTAAAGAAGAGATGGGATGGAACAAACAAACTCATTTCTATTACACAGAAGTAACTGGTATCATATTCCATAACCAATACGTGGTATCTATCTATTGCATCATTTAAAATGTGAAAAAGAACAAAAGGGGCTCAAAGACTGAGGAAAGTGGAAAGAGACTGTCTTCATTTAAATTTTGTGCTTTTGACAGTTCAAGTTTTGTTCTTGTTCACTTAAAGTATCGTTCTTTTCATCACTAGCCATTTCAATTTAATTTCATTCACCTTCGTATTTGGGATCTGAATTGATCAAACGTAGGTCCAAATGCATTTCTGATAGAAACATCTGGCCTCAGAGTTTACACACATCAAGCCAGTTATTATAGTACTGTATTCAAGCTTTCTTACAATCAAATTTTAAATCAATAGCAACACACACCAAAACACATATTTAGTACATCTTTAACAGTTATAAGAATTTTAATTAAGAATAGGAAAATAATATTTGGTTTTAAAATACCTTTTTGAAGAATTTTTAAGAATTCTGAAGAATTCAATTCAAGTTAAGCATGTCAGGAATTGTATAAACATTGATTACATAAACTTGCTATTAAGCCCTACGGTTCTCTTTTGTGCAAAGCTAGACTACTATATAGTTGAAATCTAACCACGCATCGTAAACACCTTCAGTATGTCTGAAATAACCTATCGGGCAACATTGTTCACACACTGACATCCTGGACTGATTTATGGAAGATCAAAGGCTGTAGTGGATAAGTATTAAGAGGTACATGTTTTACAGTATGAATAACTTTCCTCATTCGCAATATTTCTTATGTTTTTTACAACAAATTGCCCGGCTCTCAAGAACAGACTCATAAAAAGACTGAAAAACACTTCTATCCCAAGCTTTCTAAGGACTTTAAAAAAAAGTTGGAAACACTTTTGAAACTGTACATTTAAACACTTCTAGAATTTTAAGAGTAGTACTAGTCTGAATTTATCTCACACATCCATTTATGCTACATGGTCAAGAACAGCATTGAAACAAACAGAAGATAATTAGACAGAGACTTTTTCCTTTGATTTTGAGCCTTTAGATAAACAGAGGCTTCTCTAGCAAGTATATTTTCCAGACGGGATTGGTTCTGTGAAAGACTAAAACCTTGGATGTTATACAAGCTAAACTATAATGAACTCTAGGAACTGAAATATAGTTGCTTTTGTCATTATCAATTACCTTCTAAGTCTAACAAAATTTCAATTACAAAAAGGAAAGGCAGCTAGCCAGAATAAAGGTTGTCCATACTCAGTCTTAAAAACTAGCAGCAACTTTCGTCACTGCTATCATTCTATCATCACAGTGGCCCGCAGGCCAGGACAGGCCTTCAGAGAGCCTTCTGCTGTTGACCCGGACCAACGCATTTCCCAGCACTGTTAAGGCCACTGACAAGATTGTGTTTTGGGACAGGCAGCGTGAGAGGAGAAAGAAAAGGAAGAGGAACACAGTTCTTTCTCCATTCCATTCTTTTCCCATTCCACAGCCAGCTGTGATCCTTACAAGATTTTTTTTGCCCTATATGCAGGAAACACATAGCTTCTGGGAGCCTCCATGGACACATCCTTACACCATGGAAGACAGTACAGAGCCACTGCCAGTTCTGCGCTACTTGGAAAGAGCTCTGTTTCTCAAAAATAGAGTGTGAGGCAGAAGAGCCACAGGTCTGTTTTGGATAGGTCGTCTTAAACAGGAGCCAGGAAAAAAGACAGGCAGATAAACCAGCATGTAGACAGTCAAAATACAAAAAGTCTTCTTCCTCTCAAATGAGGTAGAACGTGTAACACATTGTGCTGCATCAGAGCCCATAAAAACATTGTCTAACATTCACTTAATGGAAGTAGAAACTAGGTTTAACATAAAATATCCCAAACCCGAAGTGTTTTAAGCAGCCATTTAAGACCAACAAGTGGAGAAGATGCTACTGACGGGGGTGGGGGCTGCCGTGTGATAGTATTTCAGAACATTAATTAAAGTTTCATGGGCTAGAATAATAAAGTAGTGAGAGAGAAGAACTCCACACAAAGAACTTGCTCTAATGCCTCAGAAATAAGCTTGTGCATCAAATATTCTTGAAATCTTTACGTTTTAAATTGATTCCATGCAGAGAGAATGATGTGATTGCAAATGATATGGATTTCAAACACAGACTTCTGAATTCCTGGCATCAGAAAACACAGCCATTAAAGCTTGAATAGGTAAGTCTTGTTACTCACAGGATTCCAAATTTTCCTTGGATGTATTTGCTAATTGATTGTCTGACTTCTTGCAAACATGGGTATTGTCTTTGGTTACTCCTTCCTCAGCTTTCTAGCTACTACACCTATTGCACTCCTCTCCTTCATGTGAGTTTGTTGGTTTTGATCTTTTCCCTCTCCTCCTTTACTTGACCTCCACCAAAGAAGGATAAGAGAGGCAGAGAAACACCCTCTTGCAATTGTGCAACGGGGGGGGACGGGACGGGGGACGGGACACACTAAAACTTCAAAATCAAAAGGCATTATTCTAGATTTCCACATTGTAGATTTCCTGGAGGCAGCACCCTAACATATCATTCTGTCAGAGAAGTACAGCAACATACACCGTCAGGTCCCTAAAGCACCGGGCAAGACAAAACATCCATCAACCAGTAAGACAGAAGTTCAGACATCCTGAAACTAACAGATATGTTGTAATGCAGGAACATCATCTTATTTTTATTGTAACGCTTTACATAAATATACAACAGAGAACTGGATTTCTACAGAAGTCATACCATCCCCTCAGCTCAAGAGAGTGAAATTTTCTTGGATTGGGAGGATGGAGGGCATACGCCAATAGAAAGACTTGTTTATGGCAGTTTCAATAAAACTGAACAGCACAGGTGTGTGTGTTACCACATCTCTCTGTTAAAGGCAAGTTAGCAAGTTTGAAAACAAAGCTTCTCTATAAGCTCCTCCACGAATTGTCTTTATGTTTCAGTTTCCTGTTTGCTGTGTTATTTGCTGACCATTTCCTGCCCTTCACAGACCAAACTACCCAGCATAACATAAGCACTAAATGTCAGGGCTATACAACAGACTTAATTGCATGTCATTGACACCACACCTCACTTTGTATACTGGTAATTCAGAGCAATACTGTGCCTAATGTCAACAGGAAAAAAAAAAAAAAAATCAAAGCAATTCCTTTGCGAGGGAAAGATGGAGAGAGCTGGGAAGAGAAAAGCAAACATTTTTCAGAGAAAAGGAGCGGTTTCTATTCTGCCTCTAGTAAAGTTCTAAGAAAAGATAAAATTAGACTCTGAATTACCGGACAACTGAATCTCAAAAGAATCTCTCATTAGCTACCATCTACAAATACTTTCCTTCTGTGTTATAGAAAAATGCTGTACATACCTCCGAAAATACAAACAAATCCACGTCTCAGTTAAAGGGTGAACTTTCTGCCAAAAGATCCTACTTTTTTTTCCTCCTGGTGTTTCAACTGGTATTGCAGTCTTTTGTATTTACATAAGTTTATAAAAGCCTCACTTTTAGACACTGAGAGGTTAAGAAACTCTGATATCAGGCCAACACAGCAGTGGACTGACATTGGACAAAAGACACGTTTGCAAAAATACAACCAACAGAATCATAAAAACCCCACATATTCTGAAATAAACTTCCAAAAGTGAAATATTTGCAGGTTTCCTTCAGAGTTATTATTTCCTTTTTAAACAGTCTTTTCTCAGTCACCTCATGTCTAGCCACTTCCTTCATTAAAAAACCTGAGGAGTAGTAATTTTATTTAAAAATGGCCTTTTGTATTGTATCAACTAGTGTTGTATTAATCTGTGTTAATTGTATTAATACAGGGTTGGTTTTTTTCACGTGTTATAGAGCAATTTCCATCCACTGCTTAACTACTTTCTTTTTAGCTGTACTCACAGTGGAAATAATTTAGGAGTTCCTCTTATGCTATTTAATTTCTCTTAAAAAAAGAAATTACTTTTCTACATCTTAATGAAACACAGTAATTGAGGGGGAAAAAACACAACCCTCTGCATTGAGTCTGATCTCAGAATGCTCTACACAGTATTATCAAATTTCTCAAAGAGTGAAAAAAAATTCCAAATCACCTGAAAACAGCGAAAAGGATTCAAAACGGTAGTAGTATGTTCATTACATCTATCCCTATTTGGCAAGGTTTGTAATTGAAGCACGTTGGCACTTATAATACTTCACTATCAGTTATGCCTAAAACACTCTAAATTGGTGGTTTACTCAAAAATAGTTTTTTATTGAAAAGCTGAACTATATTTCCCTTTAATAATATTACTTGTAGTGATAGTCTCTGAACAAGTGAACAAATTTATTTAATCCCTATTATATACTGTACCAATACAAAACTTCAAAGTCTTATTCAGAAATTGCACACATTAATTCTTTTAAATAGTCATTATGATAAAAAAAAAAAGAGCAATCAATGGCTGCAGAAATATGAATCTGCATTTTCAGGGATGTTTGGAAACATTAGTTATAATTAGCAAAACAAGTATTGTCCCCATGACAGCCTTTCTTTACAAACCTTTGAATGTTTGACAAGAAAAGGTCATGTTTTGTAAAATCCTGGAAAGGTCATTCAATAACAAATCACATGAATGAAATCACAAGAGTTCAAGGAGGTTAACAGAAACACCACAGGCATTAAAGCATGTTTTGAAGGTAAACAAGGTAAAAGAAAAACAGTCTGCTTCAGCTCTGGAAAAAGGAAAAAGCAAGTAGTCTCTAATTTGCCACACACTGTAATTTTAAGACATTTTCTCTGCGCTTGGTGGTTTAACACTACGTATTATTTCTCATGTTCAACGCATTTAGGGAAGGATTAACAGATAACAGAGCCAAAACATTTAAACATCTCTTCACATAGTCTGTATTGACCTTAGTAGATTTTTTCCCCCTTAATCTTGTGACCAGACACTTAAAAAAACCCAAAACTTAACCTCCATCTCAACTAAATCTCAATCTTAGATCTCAAAACTTCACTGCTTGAAACTCTGCCAGCCTTTCAGCTAAACACTTTGACCTGCTTGTGACCTCCGATTTCCAGGTCTATTTTCTTCTTTACCAAAAGAACACAACATTTTTCACAGGCAGGAATAACAAAGAGTTGTTTATATAGGGTAATTTAACTACAGGATCAGTGCAGGGAGCAGTGTGATGTATTTGATCCACAGACCAAGAAAAAAAGCATTGCTCACCAGTGTTAGAGAAAAGCCTATTGAATAGTTTTCCTGGGGCAAGCCAGCAAATTGGGGTTCTTTTCATGTATAGGCATAGAAAAAACGAATTCAGGAATGATCCTGGGTCTCTGTCTCCACAGGGTGTTAAAGCCCTGCCCTGCTGCAGTTCTTAAGTTTTAAAGTTCCATTATCCCGGGGGAGAAAGGCAGTACTTATTTACATAAATTCAACATTATTCAATAGAACTTGCTACACAGGGGGAAATCTCTTCCAATACAAAGAATTTAGAATTACCAACTATGCTTAGTTTATCATCATTACACTTGTGTTTTCATTTATGACAGGCTATTTGCAAACTGTAATTTATTATGAACCTCTTTATGAGATTAATTTAACAGGATCAGACCTGTGGACCACCTAAATTTTACATGTTGACTGGCAGCAGCGAGTCTCGCAGGAGAGGAAACACTGCACTGGGGCAGCACAGGGAACCTTCTCCCAGGAAGACACTATTCTAAACCGTAACACAGATTCAGAGTTTAAACTTAGCTTTATCAGTTCAAGAAAGCCTGCAACTATTAAAACTTCACACCAATAGCATTAGATATTCCTCTGCAATGTGTAAGTGTCTCCCTCTTTCAGGTCTATGTAATACCAATGGGTTTTCCATTGTAAACGCAGATACCAACAATGTAGATGAAGAAATAAGTTTAAATAATCTTTTTTTTCTACCAAATAAGCTTGAAAGTAGAGCTGGCAAATCCAAGCAGCTTGGCCGTCCCACCATCCAAGCTGAATAACTTAGCTGAACATTGTACTTCATACTAGGAGAAGGCCACAGTTACGTTGGGTTCATCCTTCCTTGGAATGAACAACAGATAGCATTAGCTACTCCCAGTGTAAAGTAAAAAAGCTCGACTTTCCAGCCACCTGAGGACAAAGGAAAGGCAGCGACCTCCTTGCACCACCCAAGCAAGGCATCAAGCTTTACAGGAAGTCTGTAGCTAACGACAGAAATGCTTACTTGTTGAAGTTTCTGCTCAGCCAATGGCATGCTAAATCGCTTTAGGGAAAGTGATCCAGCATAAAACCAAAACTACTAATAAACAAATAAGTAAATAGGATCAGTTTTCAGTTACATTCCCCCCCAACCGACTTATCGTGCCACAGCACTAACACTTTTGCAAGACAGCAAACAGAAGAACAAGATCAACGCCGCCTGCGCGTGCTTCAGACCATGGTGCTCTGGTCCTCTGCTTCTAAACAGGTATCCTGCGCCAAACCTTCTCTGGGAAAGGCGGAAACGGATGCTACAAGAAGCACAGAAACTTCATCAGCTGTTTGATGGTCAAGGAGCTGCTATCATGTTTGGACATCTGCGTGAGCCAAATAGCGTGAACAGCCACCAGCAGACATAGCATTACCAATACAGAAATAAAACTTTGAAAATTATTTCCAGGTGAAGTCAAGGCAGTCAAGGCTGTATTCCTTCTTTTACAAGCAGCATGCATGCCTTCAAAGGAATTAAGAAGCAAAATACTAAATATTAAAAAAATCATGAGTTTTCCAAAGACCCTACTAATTAGCATAAATTTTGTGCTGCTGAAGTTTTTGCATCCACAAGTGCATGGGCAGAGTGTGCAAATAAATACATTCTATCAGGAAGAAATGTAACACTGTTTCATAGAGGACCATCAAAACTACATCTAGCTTATACCTGGTTCTCAGTCTATGTTCACACAATGTGGTTTTTCATCGTATTTCAGCATTATTCCCATGCTGTCAGAGTGTCTTTCGTTCTTCACTATAGGACAACTCAAGACCTTTGATTCACGCATTACCAAAGTCTCCTGGTTTTGTTGTATGTGACCGTTTCACACTATGGGCCTTATGCTGTTCTTTAGAAGCCTTTTAGGAGCTGCGCAGGAAGTATTCTCTGACATATGGTCCAGAGCTAAGATGTTACTGTGTCGTCATTATTTCGGCTTTCAGGGTTTGTGCATTACCTTTTCCTACAGACTGCAGCTTTGCCTTTTTATTTTGAAGAGCTCAAAAAGAACTAATCTAGAAATGTTGCTTGTCCATTAGTGCTATTGTTTCTTTAAAAAGCTATACCAGTTTGTACTATGACTGATCAAAATGACTATCAGAAACAAGACACCTCATTTTGTCTTTCTTGCCAACTATTTTAGCTTATTTGCCATGAGCACAGGGTATAATTAATATCACACAGGAGCCAGCATTGTCATTTTTCAAATCATTTCCCTGGAAATGTTCTACACCTCTTAATGGCCCTGCTAATGCTGTAGCTGTCATGTTTTGGACAGCTGCGCTTTTACAAGACAAACTCAGCTGCGCCATGCGCCTCTCTGTAGACTTTTTAGCTCAACGGCTCAGAGGCCATGAATGCCAGCTGGTAACGGCTATATGGAAATCTTTGATTAATTTTTTTACCTCTAGACGCTGACTGTTGCTCAAATGTCACCTTCCCAGTTTCCATCCCTAGCCAGTATTTTTCCCCCCTCCCAGTACAGCTTGATGGATGAAGAATCAACTGGATGGGCCAAAAATCTTATCACTAATTAAAGCCAATACAGACTGTCCAGATGTGGAGAGAACACGAAGTCTGGAGAGGGGCCAGGTCACACACATGAAATGCTCAGTCGTTCAAGAGATGGAGCTCTTAACGATATTCACCAGGCTAGAGTTAACATATACTCATATCGCCACCCTGAAGAGTAAGGTGACACGACAGGAGTTACGCAATGTAAGACTTTACCATCACAGCTCACAGTCAAAACAAGTGTGCAGTGTTGATCAAATAAAAACACTTCGCATGTAGGAGCTGCACAGATATTATAAAGTGATCAAGAAATTCACTCAGATTTTACGCTGGTTTACTCTAGAAATGATTGGAAGCTGACAATATGAACAAATTAGTACTGGTCAGCAGTCGTCTGGTGGGGTGGGGTGGCTTGTACTTAACAATTGATCCTGCCTACAAAGCGAGATTAAGCATCTTCTTACCGAGTCCAAGAACCAGAGAACGTGATCAATAAACCAACCTAACATACTGTAATTTCTAATTCATGCAAGTACATCAAACGTCCATTTCTGCTGCTTAAACACCTCTGCTATTCTCCCATTTTAACTTCCTGTTCATTACTGATCTTCAGTCCTGAGAAAGACAACTGCAAAACTTCTTTTCACGTCATGTCTGCAAAATACTACATGAAGTTGTGTTCATCAGTTCGGCAGCAGCAGTTCTCCCAGCTGAAACCAGCCAGGCCAGGAAAGTGACACGAACAGGATGCTGCTAAACATGCACAACTCAAAAACACACACTATATTCTCTTCTGCATGATTTGCTGCCATTTAAAAGACAATAAACAGCAACTTTAGATTGCTAACAACATGTCATTTAAGGTTTGCTGTTGCTCAACATCAAGAAAAATCAATGCCAGCTCTACAGGGGCAGAAAACCCAGAGAAGTGAGCTCCATTTCAGGTCTGTTTGAACTCATTTCCTTTCTCCATGGTTGCCCCCTTGTACACCCCCTCAGGCATCCCCTCACAGCAGGCATGACAGCTTGACACATTGACAGCTTGCACTGAATGACAACTGATTTGTACAAATTTCAAGCCTTATAAATCTACCTGTCACAACAACAACATAAAAGAGCTTGGACCCAGCAGGTAACTCAGAAAAAGCTTCCCCTGACAGCATTTTCTGAAAAGCAATGGCTTGCCTCCTGCCAAAAATTCCAACTATCATCCTTGTATAACTTTGAATAAAAATTCAGGGCCCATTTTCTTGCCAACAGGCTACCAATCGTCTTATTTAAAGATTAAAAAGAATGAACAAGAAAAAAAAAAAGCCATCCACAGAATTTCATTTTATACTGATATGAAAGTAGTACCACCTGCTATGGCAGGATTACCACACCATTTTTCTCTACAGTGCTCAGACAGAGTAAATGAGCGAGGCTTTTTACGGTATTTAAACAATATCCCAGATTGCAATGCTGTTATGCATCCATTACATTGGAGCTGTTAGTCAATGCCACTCTTGCTGATAGAAGTTCAAGAGATTTTTTGTTTTACTTTGGGAGGCTGTTTTGTTTTATTTTTTCCTG
>NW_009649180.1:1403881-1409675 GCF_000708025.1 Charadrius vociferus
TTTTTTTTTGGGGGGGTTTTTTGTTTTTTTTTTTCCTGCTGGGTTTTTAAAAAAAAAAAAAAAAAAAAGGCAAAATTGCAATTTCAGAAACCAGTAAGGCTTTTCAAGCTACATTTTGCAGTCCAGCTCTGGTGGAGATCCACGCAGACATCAGCTAACATGCTAAGTGCTCGGTGTTTCCATAAGCACTATTATGCAAGAGAAAAGCACAGCATTTAATGCTAACCCTTACAAAGGAATATAAAGGGAATACGGTAATTCTGAAAAGGTCTTTCTGAAAGGAGTTTATACCAAAAGAATTTTGAAACCCTGCAAGAAGTCTCCACAGAGATGATGAAACTGATACGATTTTTAAAATCGTGCAGTTTTGAAGTATTCTGAGAACTCCCCAGAAGACCACTTTCCAAGTACCACAGGAGATGATATAGAAAGTATCAAATCAGCTGTCTTTAAACCTGAAAAAAGTCATACTAATTAAATTATACCTGAAAAAGTTATTTGTGGCGGTTTACTCAAAAATGAAAGCGTGCAGCAGCTTGCAATCATAGTTTAGAAAAATAAGAGCTTCCTACTTCGCTGCTAGATAATAGAAATAATTAATAATACATGTATAGTTTGTATAAACTATAAATTCAGCCAATGAGACCTCAAAGAAATGGCTTTCTTTCCATTTAACTCAGGTATTACTGGAGATTTTAATTGTCCAAGTCACTTTGCACACATGTAGCAAGCTGATGATCAGTGCAAATTATAGCAGCACAAGTTGAGTGCTATTTCACATTTGTAGCTATTATGCTCTCTCTACATTTGCTACATAACCTAAGATACTGAAAATTCGAGCTTTTCCATACTTCACCAACAAGTCCCCAGTTTCCTTTCTGTGATGATTTAGAGCAGGAAGGAAGAACACACTTATGCAAAATGTCCTAGCAAACAAAACAAAAAAAACCCAACCAAACAAACAAAAAAACCCAACAACACAGCAGCACATCCCTACACTCTCTCCGCTCATGTGGACATTTAAGAGTTGCCTTATGTTTGCTTAAGAGGAGAGGGCATAAAAGGAAAGCAAATACCATTTTACAAGTGAAAAGAAATAAACATTTGTGAGGATCTAGTCCAACCTCATCTAGTCCAACCCTCTGGCAGGAGGGTTGGACTAGATGATCTCCAGAGGTCCCTTCCAACCCTAACAATTCTGTGAATTCTGTGAATTCTGTGAAATTTCTAGTACCTAGAAGGTGTTTGAATTAAAAATTAATATTCAAAAAACTCTTTTTTCTAATGGGCAACTTTTCAAGAAAACTAACAACCTAGCTTCGCTGATGTTTCCAGTGAAGCTGCAACTTGTGTTTCTGTTCCTGTGGACTGCCCTGATAGTGAGAAACAATAAGAAAGTTTAAACAGGCTGTTGAAGACACTGCATTGAGGCATAGAAACAAATACCTACATAAAACACAATTATCACAAATCATGGGATCTTCAAAACAGGTACGTTCGAACAAGTAACAAAGGTTAACCACATTGCTTCTTGAAAACATCAGCCAAGATAAACTACTTACGGCATAAGAGTATATGTCTCAAAACTACTTGCGCTGGCCTGCTCCCCAAAATGCCCATCCTTACGACAGAGGAAAAGACAAGTTATTTCCATAGCTCCCGTAGGGCCATTACCTCTGTGCAAAAGCACTGAAGTAGTTACCTGAAGATAACCAACAGTGAAGTAGGTGTTACAGGCTGTAAGTCAGTATCCTGGTTCGACTATCTTGGCTGGATGTCTTGGAAACAAAGGATGCACATTCTCCTTTTCCAGTCATGGGAATCTTTTTCTTTTTCTTTTTCTTTTTTTTTTTTTGCATTTGTTTCTTCAAATCTTCCTTTACTCTTAACATTTTTAAACACAGAACATCACTTTTATAGGAGAATATGAAAGAATACAAGTAGTAAGTTCTCCTAAAATGACAGCCACTGGAAGAGGGGCTCTAAAGCAGCTGAAGCAGCTCACCGACACCTGAGCCATCACTGAGGAGGGACAAAACCGAGAACTTGTCTGCAGGAGATGGAAAGCCAATTTCTTATGTTGGAAGAGCAAAGTCTTAAATTTTCGGATTGCTGGAGTTGCCTGCCTCCCCAGACTTGGTAAGCATAACTACTACACTGATTGTTTTCCCCATGCTAATTCCGCAGCATATACAGGCCTTGCTTAACATGGCCACAAGCAAACATACACGTCCACAATACGGCCCCCCGGTGAATATGTATCATTTCTCAGAAAACGTGTTGGGGTAGAGAGGAGGAGAGCAACTGATACACACACACTGCCCTAAATTTTTCAATCCCATCTATGAGTAGAAATAGAACGGAAGTCTGAACTTCCTTGTGTCTAGGGACAGAACTTGTTACTGATGGAAAAGGGCTGCTAAAAAGCATAAATAGAACCTGCGAGGGGCAAGTTCTAGCATTTCTAGGATTTTGTCCCTTGGACCTGTGGAAGTCAGTACATTTTTGCCGCTTAGAACCCTCTGTGTTATTTGTAACTGTCAGTGGAAGGGAAATCTGTAATTGTTAAGAGGGAGAGAGCCTGTGCAAATTCTTCCAAGTGCAAAGTGAACAGTCAATCACTTTTATAAGGACAGGAACAACTGAAACTATCCATTCGTATACTTTCCTTTAGTCAACAATATTACCTTTAGTAATCTGGGGAATGTGCATCCATAAATTACAGAAAGTGTTATTGCATTGCTGAATAAACAGCAACATTTCCATCAGCAGCAGTGGCAGCCCCACAAAGGTATAACAAACAGACTCAATCATTTTCTTGTCAAGCTTTGCAATGACTGCAGAGTTTACTGCTGGAGATAATGTTGCTTTCCTCAGCATTGTGTGCCAAACTGCAAACTGCTTATTAAAACAAAACCTCTTTTTCTGAGCAGCATGAGTTGGATAATCACTTATTGCACTCAAGAAAAAACAGGTTTGATGCCCAGAGGTGGTTAGCAATCAAGCATGTGCATTAACATTTGGTTTGTAAAAACTGGTGAAAAAAAAAAAGTGATCTAAAAAGGAATTATGAGAACCAGTGCCCCAGGTTGATCATTTTCCCTGTTAATATATTGTTACTGATAAAATATTTCAATCTATTCTAATATGCCTCTAAGAGAGAAATTAGCAAAGAAAGACAGGAGTGAAATATAAATCAACTATTCCAAATCAGATATCTTCTCTTTAAAAAATGCTTTTTACGAGGAACAACTGGATTTTATCTTTGCATTCCAGGTACAGGTGGCAACTTGCTTTTCAGAGAAGGAAAAAAAAAAGTAAACTTAAAAACTAGTCAACTGTGTCAGAGGTACTGCTGAAGCACAAATCTATTATTACCATCCAAAGAAACAGCTTGGCATAACTAAGCCGACCAATACTCCTGAAAAACCCAGTTCAATTTTCTCCGCTTAAAACAGATTGACAACCATTTTACTTGGTTGAATAACAGGAAAGTCTGAGACACAAATAAGCAAGCTCTGCCATGTCAAGAAAACACTGCTGTAAAGCAAGCCATTATTCTTGACTTCAGAATGGCTCCCTTTTTTCCTCTTTTCATTTTCTTAATGATTAGAGATATATTAATATAAAGGTAAGCAGACAGCCTTCTCTCTGCTATGCTGGCACTGCTGATTTCCTCCTAACACTGAGCTATCAGCTGCTCAAGAAAACAGCAACATCCAAATAATGGAGATTTCAAGACTATTATAAGTTTGAGCAGAATACTTTGAGACTCTCAAAGCCACACACACACAAAAAAGGAACTTAACAGGATGACAGTGGCATTTGCCACTGATTTTTAGCAAGCACATGAACACAATTAAAGCCCATGTTGTATCCAAAACCGAAGAAAGCGACGGTAGCCAAGTTCTGGGACCCAGCACCTGGAGCACTTCTCATATCCTCGGGGTGGGAATTTCCAAACTTCCAAAATCTTCTTTGATTCCACAAAAGTTTGAGTAGTTTTTTCAAGAGTACTTACATGACCTGCGAACCTAAAGCCTAACACAAAGTCAGATTTCTTTTCTGTGGAGAACAGCCATTCTGACTGTAATTAGACATAAAAAGCAAGCATTTGTATCAGTTACATCTTAAAAATATTTTGATCTAAAGGAGGGTTAAATCACGCCAATCTTGACATCTGTGCTTCCGTTCACATTCACATAACCTGAGTAATTGCATCAATGTAAGCCCCTAGGAAAAAGCCTCCGAGCCAATTTAGAGTATGATGATAAATATTAAGATGTTTTAACTTGGTCAAATGCAAAATCATGGCAACATTCTTATCAGATTTCCTTGTCAAATGGGATTAATGTCAATGAAACAGCCAATTAAATGCATTCATAAAATACCTTTGTAGCTATTAATATTTGAAAACCATTGAAAACAGTAATTCATTTCCTTCTCCCACCTACTCCTAAATGACCATAAAGAAAATTAAACTTCTATGCAGTGGTATCTGCCAGAACAACAGTGAAATAAGAAAAATGCCAAACTGTCTCCAAGACAAAGAGCCTAGCTCTTTTATTATGTTCATGTTTATGCCTTTCCTTTCTTACTCTTGTCCTCCTTAGGTCTTAGTCTTTTCTCTCCTACTTTTCCACCAGAATCTCACCTACAGAGCTGCCTGCTTTAACAGGTGTATTTCTCTTCCAGGTTCTGCCCAGAAACTAATGCACTATCTCCCAGACCGAAAATAAACTCTTAATATGGTTTTGTCCATTCCCTTTCACATTGCCTTACTCTTACAGTGTACTTCTTGCCACTCCCTAGTTCTCTCCAGTATTCGCATACTGAAATTATCTATAGCTTTCGTCATTCTTCTCGTTCCCACTCCTCCCCATAACCCTCAGGTGCCTCCTTCCATTCATACTCATTTCCCACTCTCTTACCCCAAAAGTAATTTTCACACACGAATACCACAGTAAGCATCACAACGAGAAAGAGATGCTAACTGAGAAACAATAACTCAAAATCATCAATCCTAGCATAAAGCTCCATGAAGAAAGACATTTTTCACATTGGTACAACTACTAATGGACATACTTTTCCAAAGTGAGCAAATGCTCCATGTAGAAAATGAACTGTTGCATTGCAATATGCCTGGATCGCTAACATATATAAATAATACATCCACTCTTATTACCTTTAACTAACACCATTGTATTCAGCGATTACATATGCAAAAGGAGATGACTCAGTTAATCTGCAAGTTACCCTTCAGAGCACTAGGTGTATGATCTGCTACCCAAAGGTTCCAGAGTGTCCCTTAATTTCCATCATTATCTACTGACATGCCCAAATGATTCTTTGGCTACTTGTTAATAAAAGAATCAGAAGGTGCTAATCTCATTATCGCCTTGTCAGCAGTTCCTGTCAGAGTGTTGTTGCCCATTAATCGCCTGCTGCTGCAGTCAATCAGGATCCTGCAACGCACTCCCCCAACATGTTTATTCTTTTACCTGTTAAGATGGTAGCTAACCCAAGCGTTACAGCACGATATTGACTACCACCACATTACAGAAACAATTACTTACCTTCCTCTATAGCATCACAGATATGATTGCATAGTTCAAAACAGTTTAGCTAGGCTGAGGCTCTATGTCTTCAGCGCCATCTTCCTAATTTATTACTTGGTTTACTTCACAGTCATGCTAACGCAGCCAGGGAAATAATTGCCACCATATGAAAAAGCCCAAGAGAATTCCTATGCCCAGGCAGAAAACTGCCACTCACTGTTCAAACTGAAGAGTGC
>NW_009649180.1:1409705-1410734 GCF_000708025.1 Charadrius vociferus
TATTCAACGATACACATTGAGAACCTAACTCAGAGTTTATCTATCTTTTCTTACGATGTGCTGACAGAAATTTCAGAGACAGATATCCATGATCATCCAAAACTTCTCTTGGTGCATTAAAAAAACTCAAATTATTTGTCAAACCTTAGTAGTAGGCCAATACATGAAATTCATACTAATGAGATTAGCATTTCCAATTAATGAAAAAGAAGATAAACAAAGACAAACGCTAAATAGTATAATACAACAAAAATTTTAAAAATGCAGACAAAATAAGTGGGAGGAAGCATCAAAATAGCATGCTGAAGGATAGAACAACAACCTGTCAAACATATCCCTGTCTCACTAAGATTACTTAAATACTACAGTTTTCAAAAATAGGTGCCTAAAATTCAGGTATATAACGTCCGTTTAATAGATCAAGCATGGGTCTACATACCACGTTACAATCAGGACAGAAAACTCTGAGTGTCCCCTTCTGCAGCCTCCCAGTAGCAGCTTTTCACTAAAACTATAAAGAATAATTCTGTAACATCCAAGAGACATTGTCCAAAGACCTTGTGGCTCCATTCACTGTCCGTAAGTCTTAATACTGTCCCATTCAACATCCTTGTCTCTAAATTGGAGATACACAGATTTGTCAGATGGACCACTCAGTAGGTAAGGAATTGGCTGGATGGCCACACTCAAAAGAGTTGTGGTCAACATCTCGATGTCCAAGTGGAGACCAGTGACGAGTGATGTTCCTCAGGGGCCAATACTGGGACTGGCACTGTTTAACATCTTTATTGGCAACAGGGACAGTGGGATCAAGTGCACCCGCAGCATGTTTGCTAACAACACCAAGCTGTATGGTGTGGTTGACACACTGGAGGGAAGGGATGCCATCCAAAGGGACCTGGACAGGCTGGAGAGGTGGGCCCGTGCAAACCTCAGCAAGGCCAAGTGCAAGGTCCTGCACATGGGTTGGGCAATCCTAAGCACAAATACAGGCTGGACAGAGAATGGATCGAGAGCAGCCCTGAGGAG
>NW_009649180.1:1410776-1434281 GCF_000708025.1 Charadrius vociferus
CGCTCACAGCCCAGAAAGCCAACCACATCCTGGGCTGCATCAAAAGAAGCACAGCCAACAAGTCGAAGGAGGTGATTCTGCCCCTCTACTCTGCTCTCATGAGACCCCACCTGGAGTACTGCATCCAGCTCTGGACCCCCCAACATAAGAAGGACACGGACCTGCTGGAGCAAGTCCAGAGGAAGGCCACAAAGATGATCAGAGGGCTGGAGCACCTCCCCTATGAAGACAGGCTAAGCGAGTTGGGGTTGTTCAGCCTGGAGAAGAGAAGGCTCCAGGGAGACCTTATAGCAGCCTTCCAGTACTTAAAGAGGGCCTACAGGAAAGATGGGGAAGGACTCTTTATCAGGGAGTATAGTGATAGGACAAGAGGTAACGGTTTTAAACTGGAAGAGGGTAGCTTTAGGTTAGATATTAGGAAGAAATTCTTTACTGTCAGGGTGGTGAGACACTGGAACAGGTTGTCCAGAGAGAAGTTGTGGCTGCCCCATCCCTGGAGGTGTTCAAGGCCAGGTTGGATGGGGCTTTGAGCAACCTGGTCTAGTGGCAGGTATCCCTTCCCATGGCAGGGGGTTTGGATCTTTAAGGTCCCTTCCAACTCTAACCATTCTATGACTCCATGATCTATGATTCTATGAATCCCATTTGCAACTCAATCTAGGCATCCCATGTTTGCCATAATACCACTACATACTTCAGTAGGACAACATTGTGAAAGTGAAATTGTTTTGGCTGAGCTGACAGTAATAAGGTTGATATGAATCATAGAACCATTTAGCATGAACTGTATTATAATATTCAGTTTAATCACGTTAAGTGTAGGGGGAGGGAAAAGAAGGGTAAAAGGCATATACAAGCAATTTACTTGGAGGCACTTTTAACAACTTTATTTAAGCTTGTTTTATCTGCATAAAGAATATCCCAATATGCTTGTTAAGTGAAATGAAAATGGAAAGTGTTTCAAGTAGCATAAAGACATTAAAGAATGCCTTAAAGTGTATGAAAATTTTACATCAGCTCTTATTACAGTTGATTGCTGAACTGACAAGGGGGAAAAATGTATCTCAGGTTTCCCTCCACTTGTACATTAATAAGCACTTTTTAAGCACCATTCTGCAAAGAAACTGAAACATTTCAATTCTGAAAGAACAGCTCTAACTTTATCTCCACTAACAATGAATAATATCAAGATATACTTTTATTTTAGAGAAAGAAAAGACCTCTCCTGATCTTTTGTTATTCCAATTTATTTTGCAAAAGTAGATGAATGTACACCCGTTGATTTTATGCTAGGCAGTCAAGGATATTGATTGTTACTTTAAGTCTCATGTAATTAAATGAAGCTTCTTCAAAGTGCAAAAACTAGGCTTTATTGGTGGCAATTTGTCAGAGTCAGGATCAGCTTTAAAAGTAACCTAGACCTCTCCCAATTTGGACGATAGTTTCCTATTTCAGTCACTTGCAGTGAAAAAGAAGGTTTTTGGCTTAGACACTTAGCCATCCACACGTGACCAGGTTTTCTGGATACCACATTTTTCATGTGAAAGATTTCTGTCTCCATCAGGTTTTGACCTCATGAAACTAGAAAATCAGGTGCATTGTTCAATACTAAATGACTAAAGGGATTGAAAACATCCAGACCCCTACCAAAACCAACTCCTGGTAGCAGAGCAAATGCACACCATTAATAGCATCTGAAATGTACCCTTTAACCAATGTGTTCAAAGAGGATGCAAGCCTTTATGACTAGATAGAGTTTATATACATGCTTAAATTTTCAGAGTACACAAAAAAATACTGTATCAAAAAATACCTAGTCCCAAAAGGAGTTCTTCAGCCTACAACACATCTCCCAGCTCCTCTTTTGGCCTGTTTGATTAGGATTTAGCCTATGCTGACAGATTATCTTTGGAAAGGCCCCTGGCTGTGCCAAAAAGAACAAGTTAAGCAAAGGATTAACCAATACACTCTCACTAATGCAGTCAAGCTGTCACCAGGATCAAAGACTTCCACAAGAGACAGAAAGCAATTTAGGCAAGTGTCCCTCCATGAATTAATGCAAAATATACTATAACAATCACATTGTGCCTGAATGAAAGAATATACTGCTCTGCTTTCACTTCTTGAGAAGCTGGGGTGGGGGGAAAGACAGAAAGAAAAAAAAAAAAACCACTTTGTTTTTAAAATCAGACTGTTTATTCTCTAAGCAAATACTTCCATCTTCTCCGCATTTCTACTGAGACAAAAGACATTGTAAGAAAATCCAAATACAGTATTCTTACAATGGCAAAGCATTAAAACAAGAAAATTCAACTCAAACAATGAAGTTGAACAGGTCTTCAGAGCTCATTGTTAATTTTACTGAGTCACCTGATACTGAAAAATACAGTGTAGGATGAAGTAGTTGTAGTCCCAGTTATTTCAATGACAACCACGATTCAGGAGACAAGCGGTCTCAGAAATCCCACCTAAATTTTGCTCAAAGTATGTCATTTTTATTAGGTGCTGTTGATGGACATTATGTAAGAATGAAACCGAAAAATTATTTATGCCAAAAATTGCAGAAGCATCCCTAATACAAGGAAAAGGAAACTGATAATTACACTTTAAAACAGCATGTTGGAGTCAATGCTGTTCAAAAACATCTTGGGAAACAAATAATTATACAGACATAAGGCAACTAATGTTACTAGTGTTCCTCACTAAAATGTTCATTGATTAATATATCAACATACTGATAATTTAGATCAATATACTGATTTCAAATATATCTCCTAACAAAGTGAGCCATATTAAGAACAAATTGTGCTGCTCTGTGTGTACCACTGCGAGTAGTGTACCTACTGAGACTTAGTGCAAAATTCTAAAAGTTACAGCCACCTCAGTTAACACTGCTACTCTCTTCAGATGAAAATATCCTCTCTCCCAAAGATGTAGAAAAACCAGCCCACTAATTTCTAGCATGGGAAATGGAGTAGATAAAGCTATGACTGGCACTGTTTAGAACTGGTTATAAGTTTACAACCAGGTTTGCCTAATTGCCTGTCTCATATGCCCACAGTAAATTCTATTTATTATGATTCCTCCTTGGTTCTTGGTAGTACCTGCAATACAACCTGGACTTGTGCGCCTAATATAGATACATGTTGTGTATGTAATGGTATCTTATGAAATAGATGATAAAACAGCACAGCCTCTACAAAATGTGTAATTAGTCCAACGCAATAAAAGTGCACTGATCTATAAATAACTTGCTTAAAAATGAACAAAACTGTACAATTTTAATCCACAAATAAAACAGGAAGGAAGTTAAGCCACTTTGAAGAAATATTAGAGATTTTATAGGGGGAAAAAACCAAAATATATATAATGCCTGCAAGCACTGCCAACATTCCATATAACAAGGGGACATACTACATCCATAAAGCTCATGTTTTTAATACAGTGAAAATAAAGTAGAAGTCAATGCATTACTAAACACAGCCTCTCTGCTTGGATGACGCTATTGTAAAAATGTGGCAAGAACTTGCACCAACAGATGTCCTAGCTACTCCACTCCAACCCCTCATTGTCAGGATTATTCTGTACCAGCGTTGAGCTAAAGTCATACTGAACACGCTCCCATACATCCTAAGATAAGGTATTTAGCTTGGAATATGAGAATTCAAACCCCCAAAATTCCCAATAATCATTTTAATGCTTGCCTAATATAAACAAGCCACTACATTTTTCCAGTATGCTGTTTTAGAAAAAGCAAACTCAACAACAACGACCAAACACAGCACAAGATGTAACACTGTGGTGCAAAGCCCACCCCATCTGTCGGTGCTAGGAAGTGAGGAGATTACAACAGTATTTGACGGACTCATCTTGCACTGAGTCTTCAATGTTTATACAATATGTCAACATCTAAAAAAATTAATATTTCAGCATCATATCCCACTTATCCAAACTTTCCAGCTTACACAAAACGAAATGGAACAATAATACCTCTTATTCGAATGTCTTCCTCAGGAGTAGATTCAATTCCTTGCTTTTGTGGCAAGAGGTTATTACAAACAGACTATTTAATTGGGGATTAAAGCAATGAGAGAAGATGCATAACAACACAATAAGTAGACCAGTGCTATATTTGTATGAGGACAAAAATATTAGAGAAAGTGTGAAAAGAGGGTATTGTCAGCGCTATCCTTTAATAACATTAGGAAGAAGAACTACTTTTCATACATCCATTCCCTTGTCTTCCAAGTAATACCTCATTCTGCTCTCTGAAAGAAAGTGCCTATATATAAAACTTACCCCCATCGTTTACAGAGAATAATTCTGACGCTTGTCTTCCAACCTTCCCATGTAGAAAATATCTAAATGAAAGGACAATCAAATTGCATTTGCAAAAAGTTGTCTTTTGTAACTACTGAAAATATCATCAGTATTTGTCAGTGGTAAATTATTAGTCATGCTTGGGGGTTTTTAATATCTTAACACAGGAGACAAGACATTAATTAGATTTGTAAACAGCAACTGCAAGAATAATGGAAAGACAAATAATGCCAAGGAATTTAACTCAGGATTCAGTACTAACATCACATGGTTAATGCAATGCATGAACAACCCACTGGTTTAATACTTGTCCGAATTCCCAAAAATGTTAAGTCCTGACTCTTACAACAAGCTCTGTATGAATCAACACCTCTGCTTATAACAACTCCACTAATGGTTTGAGATTACAAGAAATCTGCTATTAGAATTGACATCCTATGCACTAAGTCTACGATTTTAAAGGATTAACAGGCGTATGACTTCAAAGAGTGGGTTATTCCTACCCAAGGAACAGAAGCACTTTCTTCAAATATCTCAGCAAATCACAGACATCAGAAATGAAAAAGACATCTATAAATAAATTCACCTTAATTTAGCACTCCCATTTTGCTTGAGCATCTGAGTTCTGCTGTTTGGTAACAGACACACAAAGACACAGTTTAAGTTATCATCTTCAGTTTTTCCCCAAACTACTACTATTTAATCTTTAGCTGTGCAGATTGAACAGGACAGCAGCTCTGTTTACCTTGTACAGTTCTGAGCATACAGTTGACATTAACAAAAAGTAGGGTTATATCCAAAACAAAGAAAATGAGGATAACCGAGTCAATCACCATTTCATAAGTAAATTGTCATCTTAAATTTGTTTTAAACAATGAAAGGACTGCAAGTTTTGCATTTCTATTTTTGTTAAAACCATTATTCTTTCCTCATTCTTTTTTGTCCTGTAGACCTACCAGTAACTAGCCTGCAAAATTATGAAACTCAATCCTGATCCAAGAAGAATTTTGAAAAATTCGTAGTATGGCAACATGCGCACAAAAACCCTCAACAAATAACTTCATTAATTAATGGTAAGAGCTCCTGACAGCAGCTCTCCAGAGAAGCGTTCGTCCTCAGAACGCTTTAAGGAAAACATACAGTATTTCATCACTGTGTTTAGGCTTCTTATAAGATACAGGGTGATTAATGGAGAAAAAATAAATATTAAAAGTCTTACCATGTGCCAAATTAAGAAGAGCACTTGATAAAACAGGCACTTCTTCTTGTGAGTAATTTGAAAGAATAACTGTTTTTCATTACAACCTCAGCTCCCAGCAGGTCATACATAAACCAAGCCAGCTGCAGTTCAAACAAAGGTCTGTCCAAAGGATGGGCTCAAGGTGCGGATAAATTATTATTGCAAAACCAGTGCCAAGCTTTACTCTCCCCTCTGCTTTTCTCATTTTAATGAATTGGGCTTGACCCCAAAACTTAGTTATTTTTAATACCCTAGCTTCATTTTTGTTTTGTATTTTTCCACCTTATTACAAATAAAGATTTATTTACTACAATCAAAGCAAGCCAAAGCTCTAGCAATAGCCTCTAAAAGTGTTCACATGATCCCTAAGTTTGTAGAAGCTTATGAGTATGCTACATGACCCATCAAGTATATGGTGAACAATTCATCTTACTTTAAAGCTACATACTTAAAGAAAGTTATTTCTTGCGCAACCACAGCAGTGTTCACAGATTTAAGTTTTCTGTTAATTATTTTCAAGTTATTCTCTGCAGTTACAAAAAATGTGAGGTTGACGCAACGCAAGGGAGAGAAAGGAGTTAAAAAAAACAAAAACCAAAACCAAACACACAAGTATATGGCCCACCATTCCTTATGTAAAAAAATTTAAAGTTAGCTCTTTACATCCTGTAACAAGACCACAGGAATGGATCACCAATATCATCATGACTTTGCCAGAACCCCTTCACTGGTTCCAATTGCATTTACGGGCAGATCAACTGACTTTGCAGTCTCTCACAGATTTTGGAGTCAACAAGCAACAACCACATGGCTTTACCTTCCGATTTTCTTACCTTTGCTAAAGAATGTAAGTCTACCTTTAGAGTTCTTTATTCCAAAGTACTGTGGAGTAACTAACTAAATGCCATATAGTCACCATAAGTATTCTACCATGTGCACACAATTTATTTTCACAGCTAAGAACCTTGCATTCTTACCACTTTTTATTTGCAGTTGAAAGTTATAAAACCGTACACCCTTAACACTTATGGAAACGCACCTTAATCTTCTTAGAGGTTTGCATGCATTAATGAAAGTGCCAGTCATTACAGTAGTAGATATTCATTTTTTATAAACTTAATTTTGTGGTTACAATTTCCTGTAGCCTTAGCTTACTGTAGTTCTTTTGATGTTAGTGCCTGGTGAGAAACCTTGTTTAGACAGCTATAGGGTGGAGCTGCCAGGCTTTTAACTATGCCAGAGAACACAGGCCACCGTAGAGTAGCACACAGGGGTCCTTATATCAGAATTAGTAAAATCCTGTCACTAAAAGGCGTGTAAATCCAGAACTGCTATATATCATCCAGGACATTACAGCTTCCAATCACAGTTTACAGACAAGCGACATTCCAGGGGAAAAAAAAAAAAAAAGGAAAAAAACAAACAATGCATAAAAGTTTCAAAATATAACAGAGACTAAACACAGTGGGAGAGTTTAAAAAACTCAAATAAAATAGGTCTCATTCCAACCTATGCAGAATAAATAATAGTTCTAAGTCCCCCTCTGGGGACTTGGATTCATCCAAGATATAAATCTGAGTACAAGTCAGCACTCTGTTTATAAAAATCAGAAAGAGATGAAAGCAATTAAACATAAAATGTGGCATTCTGGGTCTCTTTTAAGAGCAAGGAGGAAAAAAACCCCACACATTATTTTCAAAACATCTGAAATCCTATAGAAATAGTGAAACATTACATTGTGGTATTCTAAAGTAATATCTCTTGTTTATAACCATATAAATTTAGTCCCCTGGCACTACCGGGCTTATATAATAGAAGAGAGTTATTTTAACAGTGCCCTGTTAAAAAAAGAAGCAACTCATTTTCAACTCATTTTCTCCAGTGGGAGGGATGTGTGGCCTCATGTGAGAAAGGGAACATGCCTAAGTTATTACTGCAGGAAAGCAATCTGTCAAAGCCTGGTCGTTTTGGCATGGTGAATACCACTGGTGAGATCAGAGAGTCAGATCCTGCTTGCAATTACTGCTAAAGGACCTTGGATACAGGCAGCCTGCTATCAATTATTCCCCTGGCCTCAGACACTTGGACTTGTCAAGTTCTCAGTGTCTTCTGTTTTGTAACAGTAAGAAAAAGGGCTCCCATGATCGGTTCTTGGAAGTTTCTCACATGTTGTGTCACTCCAAAGTGTCATTAACAATTCAATTAAAATTTCACAGCACATGTTAGCATATTCAGGTTTTTGTCTGCTAAAATAAGGTCCAAAACAGATAAAGCAGATGCCGTCTCAAAATCTTGACTTTAAAAGTTATGCTTTCATATGTAGATTATCAAACATGACACTGCCTGCCACCTCAGTGAAACAGTGTTTGATGTCCCTACTCTACTAATAGTACGAAGAAAAAATTGTTTAACTAGAAAACAGAGTAGCAACATCACTTGCAAGATGTAACTTCTTGCATCATTTGTTTAGTTCAATATAATAGCAATTTTATGTCTTTTCTATAAAGTCTCACCAGTCTCTTTCTGAATTTGATTTTATTTTATTTCTAGAAACCCTTAAGTATTAGATTACAGGTTTTGTTTTATTAGTTTGCTTTCCTGTGTGGGATTTTCTTGAAAGATTAGCTCCAGATGTAAAGTGTAAATGGAAATTAAATTAATCTAAAAGGTATACTACACAAGTTTTACTAGATATGGCCGCAAAAAGATGACACACTGTTCACTCACATAGTGTATTCATAGTTCATGGGCCCCTCTGTAATTTTTCTCCAATTATACAATGTTAAAAAAAATTTTACATCTTAGGGTTTTCAGTAAAATTGGAAAGAAGGTTCAGTCTTAAGCCTTCTAAGGCAGCTTTTTCTCTAAACCATCAATAGGTTTAGTCATGCAAGGAGAAGACTCTTTAAACTTACCAAAGACTTTGTTTAAAGCCCAAGAAAATGTGGACTGTCAGCATCCTTTGTGTTGTTTTGCAGCTTAAACCCATTCCCCAGTACACTGGTGACCCTCTACCCCAATTCTCTAGTTTCTCTCTGACATCAAACTCAGGATTATTGTTAGATTTTTCTTCTAGGCAAAAAAAAGGAGATTAGAAGCCCAGCTGCAAAAGCTGACTGACAGGAAAGGGGGTAGAAAAAAATACGTAGATAAATATAAATATTTTAACCATCGTATTCCCAGAATAATTTTCTTCCACGCGCCAGCCAGCAGCAGTGACCATCATCCCTATGGCTTGAGAAGCAAAGACTGCAAGAAATGGGGGCACCTCCCCTCACAGTGTCAAAACAGGAGTTGACAGGTCAAGGCAAAAATGATTTGCATGTAAATCCTGATCAAAAGCAAGCTTGCACCCTGAAGTTGTCAAGTTTTGCTACCAGTTTGACACTTAAATGGGCTATAGCAAAACTTGATTTAAACCGAGGAGAAAAAAAACATGGCAACTCAATTACCCCCTTGCAGATCAGATCTGGCAGTTCAGGTCAAACTTTTCACCCTGCCATTTCTCAATACCTGATGCCTTAAACAAACAATATGTATTCCTCCTGCAACCCTAGATGAAAATACATTTCCCATGGCTCCCTACTGTGCCTTTAAAAGTGAATAAAATAAAATTAAATGTTTAGAAAGATTGTGCAAAGTCTTTTTTTTGTCTTTTTTTTTTTTTAATTATCTCCTGATTGAAATAGCTTGAATTAGTCAGGAGGAAAAATTCATTTATGCAAATATATTTGCCTTAGAGAGATGTCTAATAGATATTGTCTTCTAGAAAAAATCATTTGTTTTTGAAAAAATCATTTGTTTTTGAAAAAATCCTGTCCCATTAAACACGTGAAGCCATACTTCATTGAAATAATGTTTGTCTGTAGCATCACAGAACAGAGAACTACTTTGATATGCCCAAAGGATGTTAAAAAAAAATTAAAGTGGGAAATTTTCTGAAAATCAGAGGAAGATTTATGTTTCAGTCAGTTTGTACAGCGACAAAGAACACTCCATGGTGTTACAAAAATTAAAGCCAAAGATTTTCTCAGATCTAATTCTTAGAGCAGTTCCATCCTTTATCCAGTCAATTCATGCAACTCCTTCTTAACAGGTTTCTGTAGCAGCACTCAAGAGTTGTAACACCTGCTGCTGATTTGGTTTGTCTCCCCAGACTGGCTCCCCTTTGAGCAGCAAACCAGAACATCCACCTCAGCTATTTTCCAAATAACTTTGCTCTGTTCATTGCCATTAAAATGAGATATCTGAGATATACTTCAGCCACTGCTTTACATGCAAAAATAATCAACAGGAGAGCGAGCAGTGGATTGCCTAGAGATTACTGAGATTCTTTAAGCATAGAATTAGGGAAGTCCTTAATGAGATCCCACCTTTCACAAAAAGGCATTCATTTTACTAGTACCAATTAGGTGAATTGCAAAAATATATTCACCGCAGTATCACGCACCATCCGGAATTAAAGACTGTAAGCACAAACCCGCTCAGCTTCTCCATCTCAGCTATGTAGTTGATTTCACTTACAACAGGAGGAGAATATGAAATACTGAAATGCCTTCTTTTATACTGCAGTGAAAACACTGTCAGTATTCACGATCACGTCACAACTGATGCTCCTTCCTCAAATACTCAGACCTCACTACACCACAATTGCGTATGGTGCCCTGCCTGAGCAAAGTGGCAAAATTTGACCTCCTACTTTAAGCAACAGGAACGCTCTGGGCCAAGTTTTTGTAATACTGTAATTTCAATTTGTGCAATTACTACACCTGTAAAAACAATAAAGTTTCATCGTGGCCATTTCATAAGCAAATCTAGTACACAGCTATGCAAAATTTAGCAAATTCCATTGCTTGCACCACAATGAAACAGAAACCTGGAGAATGTTTTAGAGAAGCCGACTGCACACAATAAGAGCAAGTGTGTTCCTACAGGTCACTAACTTCATTGCTACTACATTTCTAAATAAACCATATACTTGAATAGCCGTTGGCGCAGCTGACTAATGCTAAAACTCATATCTTTCTATATCAAGCTTAACACAAAAAAAGTGAGGAAAAAAAATAGTAGTAAGTAGGAAGATTCATTTTAAGACAGTGCTCTATTATTTTCATGACAGGCCAGTATAAGAATTAGACACAGTATAGTTTTCTGCTTTTTACACTCGAGACAACAAATACTCAGAGTTACTTTTACACACAAACTGATATTTTTGTATGTTACTATGAATGTCTCTGACCTTAACACAATATTCATGAAGGATTTTAAAGCTTCATTTGATTAGGAAGCCAGCAAGTATTTACAGCATTATTGCTTAGATTATAAACTCTTCGCAGCAAAGATTTTTTTGTTCTGAGTTGTACAAGACATTATCAAAACAATGCCGTGCTGCAACAGTGACAATTTTACACACTCCCAGAGTAAGTGCAGAAATTATTTCAGGAGAATTTGAAATTGTGCCATTTTTCTCTCTACAAGTCTACTTCAGACTATACCTGAAATTAAAATCAGTTCTTTAGTGAATCAAGCTGAAGTATTCAAAATAAAAAGTTACCTCAAAATTTTGGTCTCAGATTCTAACTTCAGTTAAATGATGCCATCGTCACTTGCCCTCATCTTTATTTCTGTAGTTGTAATAAAACCTTAAAAACCTCATGAATGCACTTTAAAACAAACCTAAAAGTCTAAGGAAGCTACTACCTCATTATGATTGCAAAACAAAACAAACAAAAAAAAAACCCAAAACAAAATAACAAAAAATCCAAACAACTTTCTTAAAAAAAATCCTAGAGAACCTTGTGTATAACATTAAGCCATTCAGAATCCATAGAGTGCACGTAACTAATTTGGCATGAAATCTACTTTCACTTGAATTTTTCAACAACTACTCTGACTTCCACACCTGAAAAGCTAGGCTTTTGGTTTTTTAAATCTTTTCCGTTTAAATATTGTCTTGCTAGGCAAGACAACAGGACAATTCTCCCCTATTTTTTTATTTTATTTTATTTTATTTTAAGAGTTTTAAAACATAGGGACACAAATTATTTTCATACTTTTTCCTGCTAACACGCTCACTCATTCAGGAATTCAATCAACAGTGTGGGGATACACACCTTTTCATTTCATTAAAATTCCGAGTAGTTCCCTCTTGTACTTCTTGTAAAGCGAGCAACAGCAGTTTGGTTGTCCCTCCACTGAAGTGGATGCTGTGCACCCATCCGGAAGGAAAAGGCCACACCAACACAGAGAACTGGCTCCCTTATGGCAGTTCTGGGCTGAGCTAACACCCCTACAATTTGCAGGGAGTAACAACAGAACAACTCTTGCTAACCCACTGAAAGCTTACAACAGGGTGATGTCCCTGACTCGCCACCAGCTTTACAAAATCAGAGGTGAGGTCTCAAACTAGCAGATGATGCAGGCTGGAAGTAAAGAAGTAGGAAAGGAGCTTATTAGTATTCTCTCCTTTCAAGGAAGAAGAGTGATTTTTCACTGTGCTTCACTTCTAGCCCGACACAGAAGCAGTTAACACACAGGTCACCTCCTCATCACCAAGGAAAGGCACAGTTTCCGACTTACCGATGGAGGGGAATCATGTACTTCACTGCAATCTAGTCCTGCAGAGTAATGATATGCATTTAGAGATCAGAGCTATGTGTAAGGTAACATACTACAAGCAGGTTCTCAGAAGTTCTATATAGTCTGAATTCAGCATAAATCAACAGTAACTCACCTTCATAAAGATTAAAGCCTTTTTTGCACTGATCATACACAGTAGATACCACAGTATTTGCAGATGCCCTTATACTAACCTAACAAAAATAGTGCCATTTTACCCTAGGGAGCTCAGGTCTTAAAAGTATTACAGCTTTTATTTTCAATACTTTGATATGAAAGAGAAAATGAAGTTTCCACTGCTATTATACTGTGTTTAATTTGGAGCACGTGGAATAAGAAAGAAGGCAAGGCTCGCTACTGCCCAGTTCCCACAGTGCACAAGATACTAGCAGAGTAGCACTACAAGAAAAACTTTTCCTAGCTTTAACCACCTGTTCTGTTTCCACAGACAAATGCTCCTATCATAAGACAACAGTCCATCTCCAATGAGGTCATGACTATTAGAGTTTTCATTTAAATTTTACAAATGTACTGCCATAGATGTTTAAAATCTGCACTGTATCATTCCACAATAAATCAGTCTGACAGCTTTATGAATTTTCAAAAAGAAAAAAAAATCACCGCTATAAAGTTCAAAATGTCAGAAAAGGAAAAGCTCTAAAAACAGTGCCAACATTTTTTAAAAAAGAACACGCACTTGGCTCATGGAATTGTCTGCTACCATCGATCAATACACAGAGCCTTCTACTTCCATTCACCAGAGAGAGTTCCAGTGGGCATACCACACTGGTGCACACACACAGCCCTTGCCTGTGGAAGGGGAGCCTTGCCCACCCTGCCCCCACCACTTTTTTTATTTTTTAGCCTGAAGATTACTTAAGATCTCACTAACTGTAAGTACATTTTGTTTCTTCAAGGCTCAGAGAGTCTAGGTTAGGTTTTCTTAGTATCACCCTTACAAATTCAAAGGTCCCCCTATTTCTGCTCAGAGCTAAATCAGATTTACAACAACTGTCAAAGTATAGGATGACAGATAAATTAATCTTCCCTTCATGAGTTTACATCCGAGGCATCTGGGCTGCTGATCTGGCCCTAACAAGCACAGGGTCTCTACAAGCTGTCGTTTAAAGCTGATGCTTTCATGACTGGAGATGAATTATTCTGTCATGAGAATCTATTTATTCAGGAGTTAGAAGGTGGGGTTTTGGCTGCAGGATAGGATGACTTCACGGGCTAAGGTCCCCTTGAAGAGTCTGTTTAAATCTTGTCCTGGAGTTGACTTGGAATTTTTAGGACTTTCACAAAATAGATAAGAATCTTTTTCCTCCACAAAGTCGTTACATTTTCCTCAAGCCTGACACTAGTAGAGGATCTTTCTCTCTGCACATCAGCTGATTAATTCCCTTCCTCCAACTAAGGTTGACTATCCAGACATTAATAAATTTGTATTTTTAAAAATGGCTTGATGATTCATTTCACAACGTTGCCTGCCACTTAACAGTCTGCTACATCATTGCAAGGCCGCTCTCCATAATCATGGAGAAGTCATGGAGATCAGGGGATGCCCCAGAAGACTGGAAGAAGGCAGCTAATATCGCCCCCATCTACAAGAAGGACTTAAAGGAGGATCCAGGAAATTATAGGCTCACCAGTCTTACTTCAGTCCCTGGGAAAGTTATGGAACAAATCATCCTGGGGGCTGTCACAAGTCAAATGAGGGAATATCACTTCTGGGACTGGGAAAAGCCAGCATGGATTCACCAAGGGCAAATCATGCTTGAGAAACCTGATCACCTTCTACAACAAAGTAACCTGCTCAGCTGATGAGGGGAGAGCAGTGGACATTGTCTACCTGCATTTCTCCAAGGCTTTCGACACAGAGCTCCACAGCCACCTCCTAGAGAAACTGATGCATTACAGCGTAGACAAGTGGTCTGTGTGGTGGGTGGCGAACCGGCTGACAGGCTGCACCCAGAGGGTGATGGTCAATCACTCTTTTTCAAACTAGCAACCTGTCACAAGTGGGGTCCCCCAGGGATTGATATTGGGCCCAACGCGGTTTAATATCTTCATAAGTGATCTGGATGATGGGACTAAGTGTACCCTGATGAAGTTTGCTTCATCAAAACACCAAACTGAGCGGGGAAGTGGACACTTGGGAAGGGAGAGCCACCCTGCAGGAAGACCTGGATAGGCTGGAAGACTGGGCTAACAAGAATCTTACGAAGTTCAACAAGGACACATGTAAGGTCTCACATCTGGGAAAACATAACCCAGGATTGCAGACCAGGCTGAGATCTACCTGGCTGGGGAGCAGCCCTGTGGAAAAGGACCTGGGAGTCCTGGTGGACAACAAGCTCAATATGAGTGACTGTGCTGCTGCAGCAACAAACGCCGATGGGATGCTGGGTTGCATCAACAAGGGCATCACCACCAGTAGTCATTATGTCACTCTAAGTGCTTGTCAGGCCACACCTGAAATACTGTGTTCAATTTTGGTCCCCGCTATACAAAAAAAGACATGGACAGGCTGGAGAAGGTCCAGAGAAGGGCCAACAAGATGATCAAAGGATTGGGAAGCCTGCCATATGAGAGCCTCAGCCTGCCCGGCTGAGAAAATTGGATTTGTTCAGCCTCGAGAAAAGAAGGCTTGGGGGAGACCTTATCACTATGTTCCAGTATTTAAAGGGTGGCCACAAAGAAGATGGAGACTTCCTTTTTACAAGGAGTCGCATGGAAAAGACAAGGGGTAACGGGTACAAGTTACTCCTGGGGAGATTCTGATTGGACAAAAAAGGAAAATTTTTCAGAATCAAAACAATCAGCCATTGGAATAACCTCCCCAGGGAAGTGGTGGATTCCGCAACATTGGGCACTTTTAAGATTCATCTGGACAGGGTGCAGGGCCATCTTGTCTGGACTGTGCTTTTGCCAAGAAAGGTTGGACCAGATGATCCTTGAGGTCCCTTCCAACCTGGGATTCTATGATTCTATGAAACAACAGCTTGCTGCAATCTGCCAGGATGTTTCCTTGCAGAGAAAGGCATGGTTCAGTGAAGGAGCCAGGAAACCCTTGCTCCACCTGTGGGAAAGAGATGCCCTTCAGGCCCAGCTGCTGGACACTGATGCAGCAGAAACAATGACAATCCTTGAGCAAAGCAGCCACGGAGAGGTTTCCATGTATTCCAGCTCAGGTCAGCAACCTACAGGGAAAATGAGGCCTTCAAGAGGTCAGTTGAGGATCTATAAACTGAAAAAAAAAAAAGAGCATAAGCTACTGGATGCTGCCAGACATTGACTGACAAGCTTCAGTCCAATGTAAAAGATAAATTCCACAATGAATTTTCTGTGTATTTAATCAGTTCACTCCATAGTTAAAAAGATGCCTGTGCAACGGTATCTAATCATTACCTGACTGGTTTCCACCATTCAAATATGGAACATCACATGGGGCATTTTGGAGAAGCAGTGGGCTTAGCCTGTTAAACAACCAAATAGCCAGGGTTCAATGACATGTTCCTCGGTCCAACTAAGGGCACAGATCCAAGCCAAGCTATCATCAGGTTGGTAAATGAAGCCATGAAGAGGTGAAAGAAAATAATCAATATATGAAATTGTTTCATATCTATCTAGGTTTCAAAATAATTTTGGGCAATATAATGTTGTAAGAACAGGAAAAATGAATACATTTAAAGAAAAAAATTAGTAATACTTTTGCATCAAAGTAGAAATAAGAAATATTTTGGGTGGGAAGAATGACAAACTAAAATAAGTTTCCTTTTCAAGGAATCATTTTCAAGAGCTTAAAAGTAATAAAAAAAAAATAACTCTCTTCTCAGTAGATAATCCAGTTGCAGTCAAGAAAGAACTGATTTTTACTAAGCACTGAGAGGTGGTATTAGAATGCTAACATGGAAAAGGAGGCAAAACCAAACTCAGTTTTATATATTTGATTTGTCACTTTCTCCGTGCTCCTTTCTAAAGCACAAGCCTTCTTTGCACTAGCTTTTTTTTTTAGGGTGACAATACCCTTTTGGCTATATTCTCTTTTACACATACATTCATCATTAAAATGTCACTAATGCTCTTTTATTATTCAGAAAAGAGAATATTTTTTAAAAGGCTTGAAAAACACGCCCAGAAGCTGATCTATGTTAAAACTATCACTCTTCCAAGAAGGCATCTAAGTCTTCCTTTTCAAGCTGTCATTATCAGCCATGAAACCTGCACGGAAGTCCCGTTCGCATTGTGTCCTCCCTTGAAATTTCCTTAATACTTGCACCATCCACTGCACAATGTTTTCGGAAACCCCCATTCTGTCTTTTGAACTCCACAGAATTTGAACGTAACAAACATAAATATTGCAGAGACTAGATCTCTTACTTAGGCTACAACTATTTTAACCACAAGACAATTTTAAAACATTTAAAATACAAAATGCAAATGCACGTTTACAACAGAATTCATTTTCTACTAACCACCACTTACAATTCCTATTAACCCAAATCATCCCATCTCACTATCCAAATCCTATTTGTATTTTCAGTTCTAGGAATTCAGTCATCCCATATGTCTGGTTTTCTGTTATTGCTTCAAGAGAGATTTCAGCAAAACTACGCACAGTAGCAGGACAAAACATTTTGAAAACCTCTTTTCTGTTTATAGACAATGTAACTGCTTTAGCACTTGGGTGCTGTAAAGTTGATAAACTTGCCTTTGCAAAAAGGAGGCTCATGTCACTCAAACCAGACCTCTAAATTTAGTTTGCCTCCAAATGCATCAGACAAAGCATTTTGTTCCTCTGAAGGTTTAAATATAAGCCAATATAAAAATCAAAAGCATTATTCATTTAGGATTAGCATCAATACAAGATAACACTTAAAAAACCCCAAAGTACAGTAAGCGGATCTTAGCAAAAACATGCATCTACCTAATTATTTTTAATAAAACTTCTACTAAGCACAGCAAACTAATGCAAGATCTATAAGACGTTAAGGAAAGAGAGATCAGTCTGCGGTATTTATGACTTTAGTCATTCTTTCTCAAAACAACAGATGAAATAAAATGTATGACATTCCCAAAGAGGGAGTTTCTACTGTAATTCATCTTAAAATGCAATGTTCTGTCATCTCCAGTAACACTTACTGAAAGCAACCATCAATACTTTTTGTCAAAAACCTGCACTCTGTGTAAAATGTTCCATCAATCTCTATTTACATAAAACAAAAAACTTTCAGTGTGGTTCTAAAGCAGAACCATTCAGATTCTCTGCCTTCCATTTTCATGCTCTGTTGAAAAATTATTTTGACTGACAGAAAAAAACCCCATGCCTAACAATTTATGGTAAGGTGTTGTGTTTTTTTTTTTTAACGTAAAGCAAAACCACATTAACTTGTTCTTTTCTATTGATCAGCTAAGCAAAATAAAGCATTTTTTGTTTACTTTGAACCATATCCAGTTTTCCGTCCACGTATAAACAGTATAAATAGTCTAACTTAATAATTGGTGAACAATTTTGCAAAGTAAGCAATTTAATATAGTTCACTTAATCATGTTCGTGTATCCCATATGCTTTTCCAGACATATAAAAAGCACTCAGAGTCACCATCCTGTAATTTTACTCACATGACCAGTACCATAAATTTCAATCAGAACTAAATCACAGGGAAAAGAATATATATGTATTCAATGCTTTTGGATTTAGGGGCATAGTTTTCTAATCCTCATATTGCATTCACAGTGTTTCTAAGCTATTAGGCACTAGCAGATCAATACTCAAACAGTTGTTGTTAAAAAGCATGGAGGAAAACTGTAGCAGAAATACACAGCCACAAAGCAGTCATTCATTTTCCACTACCAAGTACACAGCCCTGTTACTGGGCCCATCCAGAAATGAACTAGTTGTCTTCAAAAGGGGAGCGGGGACTGTTTTCCAAATTCTTTCCTCTAGAGCTTCCTCTAGAAGAGAACTGTTCTTTCGCTTTATCTCCTTCTCCAATGTGCACCACCCTGTGTAATGTAACCATGCCTTCAAGTCTGGGAGAAACCAGGCTGGGAGAGGCAGAGCGGGCAGAGCTACCATGAACAGATCACCCAGCCCAAGCCCCGCTGGCCTCCAGAAGACCAGGACTGCATGGGACAGCGCGGGACCCGGCTCCTCCCAGGGCCCACAGCTGGACCCCATAAAACAACCGTCACACGGTATCTCCTTCTCACTAAATGGATCCGATCAATGGTTTACCACGCTTTAGGTACTCTCTCTACAACTATTTGTATACATTCTGAACAATGGTCCTTAGTTTGTAATTTTTATTTTAAAAGATAAGATGAAAAAAACCCGTATTTTTCCTCTTTTTGCTAGAACACTTATTCAGCTAATCACTAATGAGACTTTCAACTGGGGATATGATTTCAAGAATTGCCATCCCACTCTGCCCCATTTTTTAGTCTATCAGCAGATCCTTTGCCAGTTAAAAACTATTTGTATAACTTCCTGGTGTTTTGCAGCTTTTTAACAGCTTCAAAATACGCAAACACTCTGAAAACAAGCAATTTTGGGGGTTACTTCACATTGTTCTGAAAATATTGCAGAAACACAATGCAGACAGCTTCTCAGTGTTTCTGAACTGTAGACAACACAGAGTCCACAAATGAAGTAAACAAGTCCTAAAGAAAATACCTAACAATAAAACAATACCTAAAGAAGGGGAAAAAAAGAATCCAAGAAAAAAAATGCCCACATTTAAGTAGGGATCTATCACTTTAAAACAATCAGAAAATAAAAAATATCCTAAATAACAGCATTAAAATCTAATGGAAGATCATATACAGAATTAGAAAGGTCTTGTAAAAATTTCTACTTTTCATATTCACTACTCTGGATACTCAGTAAGACCTTAATGAGCTGCCTTCACAACTCACCCAGTTTCACCCCCGCTCCAGATAAAGGGGGAAAAAAAAATATTGAAAATTCTTCCCAAATCCCACCTGATACAATAGATAAAAAATTTCTTTTGGATAATGCTGCCTTTTTTTTTTTTTTTGTCACTGTGAGCACTGTCAATCTCTCTTTAACAGTTGTGAAAAATAAATAAATAAAATAAATTTTAAAAACCCACAACCAGTTTTCTGCAAGCTCTCACATCTGCACAGCTATACAGAGGCACACTTGAGCTACACATCACATAAAGTACATGCATCATTTCCTGGGTGAGTAGTATCACTTGGAGATGCAACCAAAAACTCAGAAAACAAGATGAAGGTATTTCTTGCTCCCTTTTCTTATAGACCAGAGGCCCAAGCCAGGACTCTTCTTCTACACAAGCTACAGGAATTTAACTAACTTTTCTAGTTCTAAAATAAACAGTTCATAATCAGTAACTAGAACTAATTCAACTTCACATCACAGTACTGAAATTAGTGGTGCCTTTGTTGTGAAAAATCTATATTTGACTTCTCCTGTTTTTATGTGTATTTTATTTATAAATTACTAATGTTATTCCTGGGGCAAAACGGCTGAAATAATATCTACACCAAACTATATCCGTGTCGTCTGAAGGAAGAAAACCCACAGTACAAATTGACTCAATGAGGGGGAGCTATTAGCAATGAATATACAAGCAATGCTCAGTTCTGCACAATCATCATTACCTGCACAGCTGAACACTTAACATGCTGCCTCTAGAAGAGTTACAAAGTGGCTGCCTACATTATTTTACAGACAGTCAAGAGAACTAAGAATATGATGTATGGCTATGGAGAAAAAAAAATAATGAATTTTTTCCCTTTCATATAAAACGATGTCCAGTTACACAAAAACCTCAGCTGAAGATCTCAAGGCACGCCTTATGTTTTTCAAATCATATACAACACAAAATCAGCTACAGTACAAATTCATCCCTTTAAGTGAACCTAGTAATCATTTGATTACCTGAGACATATTTGGCCAAAGAACCACATATTTTAAAGCTATTAAATAATCTAAAATGTAATGCCTCCCAATCATTGTAACATACATATGACAAAAACAACAGATGAACAATAGCAAATAATGCTACTACAGACATTTTTCTTTCCTCTCAATACATAACATGCCAGGAAAGTAAAAAGTCAGCTTTAAAAAAGACAAAAGTTTTATGGGCACCAGAAAGCTGTGTACACCATCCCAGATGTTACAGGACAGGGGAGGTGGGGGAAACCAATTCACTAGATTCATTCTTCTCTGCATGTCTATGGTCCTTTGCTCACATTATGAAGCCATGTTTTGGTTCTATCACTTTACTCTATGGTTGCCCCCCATTACTCTTCTTGGGGAAACAGAACCTTGTGGGGGAATAAAAAAAAATTAAAGAAAAGAAAAAGTAAAGCTACCCTTAGGAACATCTGGGGAGACGAGAAATCTATTCAACCACAACCAAATGTGTTCTGGAAAACAAATTTTTCACTTGCCTCAGTAGACAAGCCACTATTAAACTTTTTGTTTGTTTGTTTTAATAATCCCTGCTACAAAAAAAAATCTGAAGAGACCACAGGAAATCATGCAAGTAAAAGTAAAGAAGTTGACTCTGAAGCAATTTTTTTTCAGAGAGCACTGTGATTAAATTTACTGTAAGGGTCTTAAAAAAGCTGACCAAATAAAATTGTAATAGCACAGAGTAATAGTACTTAGTTCACTGTTGCCCAGTTGTTTCTGCAAAACACAAGCTCTAATTTTTCAAAAGTAAATTAAGCTTTAGCCTTTAATGCTTGTGGATGAGAATCAGTGCAATGTTGCATTGGAAGTGTTTAGGTTCAGAAGAAGAAAAAGGCCAGTTTAGCTTCATTTTTTTCAGGTGAGTTACACAACTAAGATTTGACCCAGCAGTTCTGAGAAACATAATTTCAAGGAGAACACAATCAAATCTAATCTGGCCATCGTATTTGTCAACACCCGTTCTCCATCTGTCTGAATTTTAATAGAACCTTCTATTTATTCTGGCCAAGGCTTGAGCCTGGCAGTTCCCCCCAAGAGGAAGGGTTTCAGTACCAGCAAACATAACTGATACGTACCAGTCCTTCACTGAGTAAAAAACAAGCGCTCCAAAAAGTAGAGAAGCAGAACGAGACACTTAAGAGAGAAAGATCCCTAAAACCCAGACAGAATTCTCCTGAAGAGAGGGTAAAGCCCAGCTGAAAGATTCACCGTACATCAAGTCCGTTCTTAAGTTTGGATTAAATCCTGCACTTTCCTTCCTCTAACTCACGAGAGAATGCAATAAATCCCCAAGTGCCCTACCAATCCATCCTCAGGAATACCTCCCAAAGTCATTTCTGGTCTCTCCCCTTTATTCAACAGAGTGCTTTCATGCAATTTTACGAACACAGCAACACACTAGATCATCCTGGCAACATGAAGCACAACTTGAACTGGCTAACTGTCACTGGAAAAAAGATGGGTCAGCTGTAGGAAGAGGAGAGAAAGTGAAGGAACAAAGGCAAAGCTGAAGGCAAAAGATTCCTTTTGCAGAGTGGCTCTCAACAGCCAGAGGAGCTGCCCTAGAGGTATAAACAGGGATACTCTCTTCTCAGCTCTGACTGCTCTGAGATGCATCTTCACTGCAGAATTATCAAAGCTCTTGAGGTACCATCTCAAATCTAGTTCCTATTGACACAAAAAGCCTCTCACCCGTCTGGTTAACCCACTGACTTTCCAGATGGGACAAGGGCTTTCAAAAGAGTACTGAGGCCTCCTCGTGCCTTTCCACAGTCTCCCACCCAATGCCTCGAAAAATAGTTTGCCAGCAGTTCCACTGGAATGGAACTGTAGCAGGGCTCTAGCCCCAGGAGCCAAGAACTGAGGGACACATCTTCCAGCACACATGGGGAGTGGTGCTTCACCAGCGAGGGCACAGCAATTCATACATGGCCTTTCAATTTGGTTGTTCCCAACAAAACCAGGTTAACCTCTATCATCCAGGCTGACCCTGCAGTGGAAACCTACTGAATAAAGGGTTGCTTTTCTAATGCATCAGAACTTTACATTCACCCATATAACACATTTAACAATTAATTTCCAACAGGGAGGGGGGGGAAGCAGTATTTACTTGCCCAAAGTCTAAATATCATTCAAGTGAGATTTGTACTAGAAACCCCATAATCTGGTGTCTGGCCGTAATGGACAGACAGTAAACTGAACTGGGGGGGGACGGGGGTGGGAATTGTTCACAAACAAGTAAAAATATCAAGTGTTTTTGCCCTCACTGCAGAAGGGATCACTGAAAGTATCCAGAATTTATCAACTGATGTAAATTAACGTGGATTACCTGTGCAAAATTTCTTCAGCCAGTGCAGGAGTGCTAACTTCTAGTTTAAAGAAAAATAAATAAATACAACCAGGAAACTGATGTACTGGCAAACTTAAACAAAAAAAAAGGCACACACAGAGCAGGTCAAAACCACAAATATGCATCATTCTTTTGTCCTGGTCCTGTCTAGGGGCCAGCACAAAAGTACAAGATGAAAGCCATTAATTTCAGGCATCATGCAAAAATAATCCAAATCAATTGCCTCCAAGCTCCTCAAAATAAAAAGTGAGCAAGTCTGATCAATGACTTTCAATTAAAATGATGAAAAACGGCCGCTGAATTTGCTTAAGGGGACCCGGAAGCCATGCATACACTGCATTGCGCTGTTACCTCTAGCTGAAAGACAGTACAGATAAAGGAATCGGCCACATGAAATTTTGAGATTCATCCCAGGTGGCCATAAACATAGCAGAATTTCAAAAATTTAGGGTCTAAGCCTATTCCAATGGTAGAATTCTCACTTAACATTTCGCAAATTAAAAGTTCTTCCAACAATAACAGAAATCTAAAAGCCTGCATGAGCGAGGGCTACCTCCTTCCAACCGTTTGTTCAGAGACTCTCCAACCAGCATACGGCACACTGTAAGAATTCAATTTGGAAACCATCATCTAAAGCACAGAGGAGAACAGGAAAGTCATATTGCTATAATGCTTAGATTATCAATCATCTTGACAGTTTATTGGCTTTATCACCACACATACCATTAAAATGATGTCTGGCCTAGAATGTCAGGAGGCAAACATTAAACAGACCAGGATTAAAAAGCAGATCCCAAACAGCACTCCAGTAAAGTTTCCCTTCCACTCTGAAATTAGTTAGAGCTGACTAAGTAACTGGCGCTAGACTTTGAAGAAATATACAGCCTAAAAGGCGCAGAGTCAACACAGACTTGACGAGCTGATAGGTAATGTCATGTTATGGCAACTCTAAAGCTCCTGCGGTTGATTTATCACGTACTGTGTGCAACAGAATGATTGCTAATG
>NW_009649180.1:1434351-1482163 GCF_000708025.1 Charadrius vociferus
AACAGCTTAATTTGCTGCTTCTTAGAGCCAAGGGCTTGAGTCAAAAGGGCCAAATGAAGTCCTTGAAGTCAAGCAGCAACGCTTGTTTTATCAATCACACAAATATACAGTAACATTTGTTACACTAAAGTAATTTTACAGATTAGGAAAATCTAACAGTGACAGAATATATTTATAATTCAATAGCACCAGATAATGAAAGCGATACAAATCCTGAATTTTTAAAGCACAGCTGTGTGTGTCAGTCTGGTAACTAAATCCTGACACAATTAAAATTGTGCATCAACAGAGTGCAGTTGAGAACTGTGTCATTTGTTCAGGACCATAATTCCATGTGCTCAGGAACATGTGGACAGGCAGCTACAACTAATTAAATGCAATTTCCCTTTTCCCCAGCCCCCAGCTTCTGAAAAATCTGACATTTCTAAATATTATTTTAGTTCCCGTTTCCTTCTCTTCTTTTTGTCTTCCTTGGCCCCCAAAATGCATTGACATTTGCATTATCCTCCTAATTTATTTGGAATAAATATGTCAATTTTAAATTACAAACAAGCTAATAGCATGTCAAACCAAATACCTGAGCCACAGTATTTGCTGAAAATAAACTGGTTATATGCTTTCTTATGTGTCTTGGGTCTGGCTGAAGCGGAGTTAACTTTCCCCATAGCAGCCCTCATAGTGCTGCACTTTGTACTGGTAGCTAGAAAGGTGCTGATAACACACCAGTGCTTTGGCTACTGCTGAGCAGCGCTGGCACAGCACCAAGGCTGTCTCTCCAACATTCCCCCCCTCACCAGTAGGCTGGGGGTGGGCAAGGTCTGGGGAGAGGACATAGCCAGGACAGCTGACCCAAGCTGACCAAAGGGATATTCCATACCATCTGACATCTGCTCAGCAATAAAAGCTAGGAGAAAGGAGGAGTGTTTGTTATTTATGACATTTGTCTTCTGGAGCAACCCCTACACATACTGAAGCCCTGCTTCCCGGGAAGTGGCTGGACATCGCCTGCTGATGGGAAGTAGAGAATAAATGTTTTCCTTTACTTCCACGTGTAGCCTTTGCTTTTGCTTTATTAAACTGCCTTTATCTTGACCCTTGAGGTGTTTTTTCCATCTTATTTTCTCCCGCCCTGTCCTGCTGAGGAGGGGAGTGATAGAGCGGCTTGGTGGGCACCTGGCACCCACCCAAGGTCAACCCACCACATTATGTCAGTCAAAACCGACATGCACATACCTATCTCAATTTTAAACAGATTAATCCAATAGCAACCACAGCCTGCTATACTGATTTATATCTCATCATATACATTGCTTGAAGGAGTATTTCTGTCTCTGAGAAAGGTGTTGGGAAGTTCAGTATTTGCCAAACACTGATAGATCTTTGTTGCATGAGCATTACAGCTTTAATATTTTGATCCCATTGCATGTAAGATTCAGCTCTGTAATTATTATTTCACAGACCACAGTTACTCATATTTTGAGGGACTGAAGCAGTGTTTTTCTGTACATGTTGTCATTTTGAAATTAAAAGGCAGCTAAATGAAGTCCTAATTTAAGCAAAAGTGCTGACTTAATACTTGATAAACTGTGGCAGCAATTTGTAGTAAAAATCACTGTTTTATCCTTAAATGTGACATTTGCTATATATCAGCTGAAACAAGAATTTCAGCAAGGGCAGAACCACAGAATTCTCTCAGCTGAATTTTAAAATACAGGTAAAGACATCTAGAACTGTCATCTGGCAAAACCTCACAAAACACAATCTCATAAACAAGACTGAAGATGAAGACGACCAAATATTTACCTATCTCCAAAGATCTGAACACTTCTCAGACATTTTACATCACCTCTCACCAACCTGTGAATGACCCAAGTGGAAGTCCTAATTGACTAAAAAGGATATTCTAAATTAGAAACCTAACGAGGACTCTGTTGCCTCCAGCTATCGCACTGGCTGAGTACAGCTTGGGACTGATACAACCACAGAAGCATCTCCAACAAAAGGAAGTTTAGATGCTAACTGTACTACTGGAAGGTCGGGAATACAGGAAAAAGGCCTCAGAAAAGTGCAGATTACCAGAAAATACACACAGACATGAACCCTCCCTCCCCAGAAGCTTGTTTCATCAGCTGTTCTTCGTGTTGTGTTAGTTCTATGCATTTATTTGGAGGAGAGCTGGGGGGGAGTGGACACAAAAGGAAAAGGTGGTGGAAGAAAACACACATACCCCTCCTTTAACTGTTACCATGTTGTCTTTGAAGTTAGCGAGGAGAATAAAAACAATCTTCTCCAGCAGCAGATGAATCCCTACCAAAAGTAGTACCAAGATTAGCATCCTAAACAGAGGAGAGAACAGTCGCACTTGCTTCAGGAGTCTCCACTTCATCACCACCTGCCCATTCAGAGCATCTAAAACACACACTGCACTTGTGGCAACAAAGTGTTATAGCAAAACCCAAGATATGAAGAAGATAGAGTAATTTCATTTTGCATCGCCACAGGGTTCACTATATTCAGATTGCTTGCTCTCCGAGCTTTACTTCTCATACCGCAACTACTGTACCCAGCAAGTCCCCAGGGACCCAGGCCTCACTAGCAGTTAATGATCCATTAGACAGCCACCTTGACGCAAACCAGAAGGTGGCTAATACTCTAACAAAGTGGTCCTAAACTACAATAACAGACAACATTCAGGATTACAGCCACTATAAACCAGTAGTCATAGTTAATAACTGTAATATTTCATTAAAATGGCTAGAAATAATGCATACCAGACACCCAAACAATTACAGATGACCGCAATGGTATTAGAAAAGTTGTAATATAACATTGAAAGAAAACAAGCTAGCCACTTGCCACAGCACAATGAATGTATCTTCTCAGCATAAATTCTTCCTAGTTGTTTCATCATCACAGGCACAGAAAAAAATTTGATAAAGAATAGAAAGTGAAGACAAATAGCTGGCGGTATTATTACCAGTCACAGTAAAAAAACAGCATCTCTTAAGATGGGCAAGAAGACTTCTGCTCTGTTTCCATGTAGCTCAGCCAATAAAACTACCTTCATAGCTTCCATTTGCTTACATTTTTCCTGAAGACCAGCACACCAGTAGCTATGTCAGAAGACAAACCATTAGCTAGCAGAGTATAACCTGCTTTCACAAGGGAATAATTTGTACCATCTAAACGTAGATCATAAAATACACATCAAACTTTGCATGGTTTAACTCTATACCACAGTCACTTCATTGTTCATTCATGCCCCTTGCAAATTCACTTACAGACCTAGAACCAGAATGTTAAATAAAATAAATTATAGTCTTAGCTTAAGTATCAAAACCAATTCTATTAGTGTAGAATACTGTAGCATGATTTGGGCAGTGCATTTAAACCAGTACTGACAACATGGTAAAGAAGTAAAACCCTTTAAACTACAAAGTTACCTCTTAATGTACAGCTATAGCAAAAAGTATATATGGAAGCAAGGAAAAAAAAGGCAAAAATTAATCTATACCTATTTAATTTAGGTTAAAAATTCATTAGATACCAAATTAAATTCAGTATTAATAACATAAAACAGAATTCTTCAGAAAGCTTTGTATCGTGGTAAATGAAAGGTATACCAAGAGTGCTATCACCCATTTGTCAGGATTAGGGTATTAGATTATATTCTTGTTGTATTGGGTAGATACTATGAACAGCTACACTTGAAAGCATTTTAAAAAAAATGGGCCAAATAAAGAAAAACTAGTTGGAATAAAAGAGTGGAAATGCCATTTCCACAAAAGTTCTGTAAAGCACTATTTTACTGGCAATATAGTTAGCCTTTGGCGATGTGCCATACACCCAGAGAAACACGGGGCGTATAAAAAGCCTGTGACACGGTGCAAGAGGGGTTTTAACACACCCTAAAACACACAGATGGCAATGACACAGATATTTACATTTTGCAAGAATGCTCTTGTAGCTTTGTAAAAATTGCAATCGATTTCGTCATTGAAGGAGGAAGGTTTAGAAGGTGAAGTTAAATTAATTTGGTTTCTTTTCTAGCTGGTTGTTTAGAATTTTAAATTGGCTTGTTGCTTTTCAGAGATGGATGAAATAAGTACAGATGAAGTGACTCCTAGTTAAAAAAGCCTTAAAGATCCTCTGGCACAGGAGGCACCACTAAAATTGTGAACGGAAGGTAATCTACTATTAACAACTTGCTTTAAGGAACAAAAAGTTGGAAAAAGGCCCATACAAGATGCTCTCCTTGCAACGAGCATAGTATAAAGCACTAATTTTCTGTGATGACATTCATTATGTAACAAAGTGTGCACCACAAACAGAGAACTTACACGCATATGCATGTATACTTGTAGTGATTGTTGAATGAGAAGCTGGGATGCGCTGCCCCACACAGCAACAAAGCAATTCTGGTCTAAATACAACTTAGCTGTCAGAAACAGAAAGCTACCATTATCCTCACATTTCCAATAATCTGTCAAGAGACTTCTTCCATTATGCACCTCCCACTAAATCCTCTCCCCAAAAGGCATGGTAAGAGTAACAGGGCCACTACTGACATAGTTTGAAGATGTTCAAAGCCTCAATCGTTACATCTTCACTAGAGGTTAAAGTTCATTCTGTGCAAACCTAGAAGACAGATTTCAGTTTAGTCTGGTTTTCTCCAAAAACAGTCTAGTCTGCACTTGCTTAAATCACTTTGTGGAACCAATCAGTGAACAGTAAGCAGGGACTTCTGGGGGATTTGCTTTTAAAATCGCACTGCTGCTCCAAACCAAAACCCTGACATAGACGCAGTCTTGGTTATGTCCAATATACCCAAGGGAAAACGAACAACAGCAGTTCAGCAGACCACAGGAAGGCAGCAGGAGAGCCTGCCGACACAACATGTGGTGAAAGTTTACCACCTACACCTGACAAATAATGTTTGCAGATTCAAACCAGAGCCCACAGCTTCTAGCCCTGGAGAATCCCAAGCCTCTCCTTCCAGCCGATGCCCTTTCACGTACTCCATTACTCTCATCCAACTGCTTATGCACAATTAACAGCATCCAGCCTCGAGGATCCAGAGTGCTCAGGGAGCAACAGGATACGGGATTGTCTCCTCCAACCATTCCCAGGGACACTCGTTGGGACAGGTTTTAAAAACAAAACAAAAAAACAGGCCAGTAAGAACTGTCCCAGTGCTGCATCATGATAAAGGGATACTCATTTGGGGCACAGCAGGAAGAGGAGACTGCAGGCGACACTACTTGACAGGTTCATGCAGCAAAATTTGAGTGTGAAACAGTCCTCTGTAGTCACACCTCTGTCCCTATCACTGTTCGGACACTGCTCTAACAATTTGACAATCCAGACCCATTCTTGTCTGAGTGGGAAAACAACCCCAAGAACACTTTAAACACCCAACCAGTAACTGCATCCTACTTCAGAGTGTGAAGAGACACATGATTTTTTCAAATACCACGTATTCCTGGAAGAATATTCTTCTTTAATTTAGGAAATGAATTAATAATTAACCTTCTCATAATTCTACATTTTCAATGGTATTTGTAAGACTGATAATTCTCCTACCCAGCAATGCAAATCACTGTGAACTTCAGAGATACTATGAAAAATATAGTGGTATTAAATTCTGGGGGAAGATTTTAATCATCTCTTTCGAGCAGCTTAAGATACTGCTGTACATTTTGCATTGAGGTCTTACACGGAAGTGGAAATGCTCATCATTTAAGAAGCCTGTATAAACCACTATTGTAACAATCCCTTTCGTTAATGGTCACCCAAACTGCCTTTATTGCTTACTGAAAGACCATGTATCATTTAAAATCTTAGAATGTAAATCATACGTTTACAATAAGGTATACTTACTGGGTTTTCTATTTACAGTACTAGATACAAAGAAAAATGCCACCAAAACAGCAACATTTAATACCTCTGTACCAACCATAAAATTGAGTAAGTATTTCGAGATCAATGAGTGTATAGGATCAAAATGAAGATTCAGCAACACAAGCATCTTACGCATCTTTTCAGTGACTGCCAGGACACTGCAGGCATGTTTTCTGCCTAATTCTGATCTGCAAAGAGGTCCAAATTCCAAGTTTGCTAAGGCTGCTTTTCTAAAGCAACAGTTCCTCAGTCAACAAAAATGCAGTATTTTAGGGCATGCGGCTCTCTTATCTGGTGTTGATTTTTCCTAAACAATAAAAAGAATAGAGCAGAGTTTGGAACTGAATTCAGAAGTATCCCAGGGCTGTCTCTATTCTCTAAAGCTTCATTTGTAAGTTGAGAGGAATATCTCACTTGGTCCCAAATACTGAATGATTATGAACACTTAGTCACAGAGTTAAAATTAAAAATTAAAATAAATAAAAAAATTTAAAAAATAAACCACAAACCAACCTAGCTTTGTTATACCTTTCAACTCAGTCTTCTTTTTACCATCTTCAAGCAGTAGCTGGCTGCTGCTATGACCTGTCTGAATCTCAAAATGTGTGGGGCTGGGTAACATACACTGCAACCATACAGGTGCTCAAAGACATAAATGGCAGCTGCCAAAACTTTCAACTTTGGGCAACTATCAGTTGCCCAAATTTGCCGGTTTAAAATTTGTTTTCAGACCTCAGAACTATCATCACAAAATACAGAAAAGCTCCTTCCAAATTAAGGATATGTTGCAACTCCAAAGAAGTACTAAGGGAAAAACCGGTTTATTTATCCTCAGTGCCTAAACCAGTTCAACTTGGGGTGAGGGGGAAGAACAGGGAGAACAGAGAGGAAAGGGAAGAGAAGTTAGTTGCTAAATTTTTGAAAGATAATGCATCCATTGTATTTCAGAAGTTCAAATATTTCAGTGCACAATGTCTCAACTTATTTAAAAACCAAACAAAAATGCAAACAAAAAAAGAAACCCCAAAACCAAAGTCAGAACCAGGGACTGTCAGCAACATCTCACTACTAACTTCTGAGACTGCACGCAGTCAACTTCATTGTTCTCACAACCCGACTCTCACTCCAAATACACCTCTCCTCCACACCCACCCACGCGGCCCCCCCACATACACACGTACACCCCCCACACCCCCCCGCCTTAGGAGAGTGTACTCACACTGAATTTCTTCCTGCCAAAGACAGCTGCATCCTACTTCCATTACACTTTAACAAAACAAAACCACCTTTTACTGGTTCCACTGAGGAAATGCCAAGTTCTAAAGTTACAGACACCTCTAGAACGTGACATGTCTCACAGGAAAAAAATGTTCTTTAAAAGTATTTGCCCACTGATCGGAGTGGCAGGATTTAACCAGGAGAAGCATCTCTTTGCAACACCTTGGTTGCATATACAATGAAATTATGGAAAGTTAGGGGTCTGGAACTAGAGCTTCCGAGATTTCATTCAGGATAGCGTACCCCAGTAGGGTTTGGTTCACAAAACAAAGTACTATAAAGAGATGACGCATATTTCTTCATTTTCCATGCCAGAAATAGAATATTGAATTAAAAAAATAAGCTTTATTTCATAGAGGCCGCAAAAAGCAGTGTCCTTTTTATAAAAGTAGAAAGCCTCCAGACATCCATAATATTCTTTCAAGGAGCATTGCTCAATAAATGTTGCAACCCTGAAGCTTTTAAATGTATTAAAGTGATGATATCATCACTTTAAAGGCACTTCAATAGAACATTACAAGAGAAACAATTTTCTTTTTTTCAAACTCAAAATAACAGTAACCAAGTTGATTAAAAGCATTTTCTACTAAAAATATTTGCAGTATCTGCATTTACAGGCTTCTCTCGGTAAGAGTAGCAAACAACACACAAAATTCTGAAATAACAAAAAAACCTCCATGAACTAATATCACACAAAAAACATTTCATTTAAGTTTCAAGAGATACATGCTATGAAAGAATAATTTTTAAGTTAAAGCGAATAAGTAGAAATACAAAATAATAAATATTTGGAAAATATGATGTTTCCACCTATTGTACTTAAAAGCTCGAAAATGTATTCAATTCCATGCATAGCGCTGCTCTGAAAGCCACATTGAATATATTGCCTTTGTTTGTTTAGGTTATGCAGGAACAAATATTGGGATGACAGTTAAAGACACATCCTTGAAGTAGCCTACCCAATAAATTTGGGAAGCGAATGAAGAGGAGGAGAAATAAGAAAGTCTAGCTGTATAAGATTCTCTTTGTTGCCTGCTTGTTAAGGAATCCTTCTGGCACAACTGAGGGGATTATGAATTCACATGTGAATTTATCCCCTATTAAACTTTTAGTAAAAGGGTCAGGTAGCCGGAATGATAAAGCTCAGGCACACCAGTCACATGCTGGCAGAGCATCTGTGACTAGCTCTACTCAGGCATGTCACTGGTTTATAGCTTTAACATCAAGAGGAAGCTATGGGGGAGGGTGGAAAACAGTCCACTTCTGAAAAGATTTCAAATAGTGCAAAGTACAGTTTCACATGAGACAAAGGCGGCATGACTTCAGATCGCACTTTTTTGTTGTTTTTTTTTTTTTTTTTAAAGTAAGCACTAAAAAGACGGTCCAGCTTAAAATCTCCCATCTCACTGGCAAGTGTTTTCACTTTCCCTTAAGACTTCTGCAGTACTTTCGCTCCTCAAATCGTCCTCTTTTCCACTACAAGAACTGCTGCTTGCTGTTGGGCTACCTTAGCTTCCGAGCAGCACTCCTGGGCTTACAGGTACGTCATTGCTATATAGGTGGCAGGTTAAACTATGCAGTAACCTTGCCGATGCTGAAGCCCAATCAAAGTTTACATTTACACATCACCTTAATATCACGTATTTTCTTTTTTAAATTTACATTTTTGTGTAATTATGCACTGTAACGCAGAGGACATTCCTGTTTGCACCTTCCTACCGTTGTGTTATTTCTACAAGAAATTTGGCTCAAGCTTTTAGGGTGAACAGAAAAGCACAAGGGCCAGCAAAAATACAGCACATCCAGCCACGATGCAAAACTCACCTTCCTTATGACAAGAGGTTCTGTGGAACCGGTCTGTGCATTCTCACCGCATTCTCACCAGGCAATACGTCTGCCCTGACACCTAACTTGTCTTCTCAGGCTCTGTTGGGGATTGTGCGTTCTCTAAGGAGTCATTCATATGACCTTTCCCTAATGCTCCCCAGCTGCAACTCTCACAGACGGCATTTGCTGCACGCACCTTGGCCCCTAACCTGATACAGGGCCCCCATGAGAGGTCTGCAGGCTCACCCAGCCTGATGCACCACCATCCTGCACTACGTGGAGGCGTGTGCCTGCTCGTGCAGCCCAGTGCTCAACAGGGCTATGCTGGGAGACATCCGCTCCCTTCCCCATCAGGTGACTCAAAGAACCCAGCAGCACTCTCCTCACTCTCCTGCACTTGCAGGACCTAACAGGTGCAAGGTTAGATGTTGAGGCTTCCAGAAGTCTAGTTGGTTTAGGAGTCAATAGTAATAAGGCAGACACTCACATTACTTGACAATCCATTTCAAATGTGACATCGGTGAATTCTTGCATGTTGACCAAATGAAAAGATAAATACAAAAAAAAAAAAAATGCCTGACCTTCAGAAAACTTTTACCAGGCTTTGAAGGAAAGGTATTATAAAATAACCTTCTAAACACACTGTACAGAAAAGTGAAGATTTCCAGAAGAAGAATACTTCATTTGCCCATCAAAGACACTGTGACAATGTTTTTCAAAGTTATCCACAAAAGGTAAATAATAAAAACTGGATCATACATATTGAAATTGCTTTGAGGTAGAAGAGGACAGCTAGTTTGGATTCAACCTGCTTTCCGCTCACTTCACACTCAGAGTAACCTAATATTCTATAGTAACACATTTGCTTTTTCTGCCCATTGTGGTTTGATCAGGAGTATGCCTGGAGAAGGCTGTTTTATGCTACTGGATCAGTTTTAGTCTGCAGCATAATTTACATAGCATCTGTTTCTACTTCCTGCATGGATGAATACCCCAGCACTTCTGTCAAACATTTGTCTACGTAAGCTTAGACTTCTCTTTACCACCATTTTTTCCCATCATTCAAATTGCTTCCACTGTTAATGCAAAGAAAAAATGAACTTAATTAGAACCAAACTAGGTAAATTTTATTTATTTATTTATTACATTTAGTGTTTTCATATTAAATAGGAGGGTTTTTTTCTTATGTTTGAAAGAACAGGCTTACTGCCTAAGTCACATTTTTCTCAACTCTTGTTTTTAATCTCTTCCACACGCTCGATTTGACTGTGCTATTGATGCATCTACAATTCCATATGATGTAATTGCATTGCATGGCTTAACATATGAAAACAACCAAAGATCAGAACATTTAACACCTGCAAAATAATCTTCAACTACTGCCTTTAGTCACATTACAAACTAAGCAAATAAGGAAGACAGACATGTGCCATGCTAATATACTTGCACAACAGGATTTAAAAAGGTGAAAACGATTTTTAAAAACAACCAGTTATTTAGAATAGTTTTAAGCTCTATAAGATGGGGCTCTAACAATTTACATTGTTTTAGAGAAGGAGGATCTGCAATCTGTAACATGATGCAAGTTTGCATCAACCAATCATCAGATGACAACATTTTTGTAACATAATGAGGAATACAGCTCACAAGTGCCTTCACCTTTCCCAGGCACTCCTCAACTGCTGTCTTTTTTCCCCACACAGAAAGAAAGTGAATAGCCATTGAAATCATTTAAATGTCTTCTTTTTAAAATAAATAAATAAATAAAGCAAGCTTTCTATTATACAGTTTGGAGAATTTTTGTTTTTGTTGTCAGAATTTGCCTTTTTTTTCCTCTATTATATTTAGAAAGAAGAGTACAATGAAGAAAAGCAAGTGGGTTTGCCATCAAAAGCATTCATTGCTCTGACACACAAACACCTGTCAGTGGAAAAAGTCTTCAACTTCTTCGCTTCTCTTTACTATGAAGCAAATGTGCATGAAGCTTTCAGACTATTTTCTTCCAGTGTTTTGAAGTACCTTTCAGTTCACATGAAGGCTAACAATTGCAAAGAAGCAGAAGAGAAGGAAAAACCAGCACAACGGAAAGACTGAGGAGCAGTGAAAGCCTCCCTGCTTATAGTTATTCTTTTGTTGAACACTCTTACGGCACACCCATTTAAAGCACAGCCAAAATGATACATAAAATTCAGGAAAAATATTTTAAAAGTTTAATTCCTAATATAAATTTCTTCCCCTGTAAATTTTTTCTTCCCAATGAGATTTACAGAACAGTATGAAAGCACAATACATTTAACAATGAACTACAGTATTAGAATATTATTTATATAAAATTACAATTTACAGACTGTTTACACAAGAATGTCTTGCATTGAAACAGTTATGTCTAATTATCTTAATCAGCCTATAACTGATAGAACATCTATAACAGATTAAAGGGGTTTCATAGCTAACACAATGACTACTGAAACAAGAACCAACATTTTTAGAAAGTGTATGAAAAATATAACAGATTGGTTTGATATTACTGTTGCCAATAGCCACCTAACTGGAATTAAGCTTGCTAATTTGTAAGAAAAAAAATCTCAAAATATCAGTATGTTTTACTGACACAAAGTGAAATCTTTACAAATTTCACATTTTAAAAAAGAAGGAAAAGAAAACTCGCAGAAATATCATGCAAGCAATCTTGTAACAACAAAGCCTATTCTTCTTGTGGATTAGTAAACCCTCACTTGCATCTGATGAAGTAGTTGTTCCTTCGACTCTCAGTGCTCACCCTCCCCTATCAATCCAGGGACACCTTTCCTCTGAAACAATTACACTTGAGGAGTTTTGAACTCCTGGTTCAGACTAATCCATCTAACGACAGAAGCACCTTTCAAGCTTCCATTTGACACAAGTCCATCGTTCATCATTTGCTAGTGCATATGCTTTTTGCTGACAGAGCTCCATTACTAGAAAAAGCTCAGTAAGTAAAGCTGATTTGAAACAACTATATATTATAGGTAGCCTGCATGAGACACACCGATTCTGAGTCTAGAAAATCACCACATAAAAAAGGAAGGGGGGGAGGGGCTGGAAAGAACTATTTAATTATTAAAATACTACCACTTCTTACACTTCTTACCAACAGCTGCAATGTGATTTATTAGTGTTAATTCACAATTTACTTGGGGAACAAGGGAAAAGAAATTTAAGTCTATATAGCAAGTGCATAACATGCTTTGTAATTCTTGGACCAGAAATGTTTTTGTCTTTGATTAATAACAAAATGATTCACCAATGCTATCACAACACAGACCCCTACCAACTTTAGCATGTTGTAAGATCATCACAGCTGGAAAACAGTATGTTGAACCATAAATTCAGCAGCATAAGCAAGAACACATTTGATTCTATTTTTTGACCAAACAATGACATAATTCAGATAACATTAACAAGGTATTTCTGTAGTATCTTTGGCAATTGTGATTTACCAACATGCATTAAGCTTCAGCATTCTCTGTGGTTTAGTATTTCAGTCTCTATTTTACAAATGCAAGTGTAGGGCAAAGAGAGGTTAAGTACTGTATTCAACATCCACATTTTCTTATTCATCACTTTAGCTAATCAACCTTATGATTATAGGGCTGGGGGATGAGAAGGTTTGGCCAGTTTGGCTGTGCATAACTCAACCACACAAGGGTTTTTTTAGAGAGTCAAACATTAAAAAAAAGAAAAAAATAGGGAGGATGGGAATAAGAGATGGTAGCAAAATAAAGGGTCTATCAACGAAGTACAATTAGCCTTCAAGAAGGCCCTCTTACACTCTAGGAAAAAAAGGAAATACTTAAATGAAGTCAAGGAGATACAGGCTCAGCCTAAATGTCAAGTAATAGTTATAGCACTGCTGTTTGAGAGCCACTTCCCATAACATTCAGAAATATTACACTCAGGCCAATCTCACTGGGGAAGAGGGAGACAGAAAAGAAAGAGAAAGGCAGCAGCTGAAAAAAAATGACACCGCAACCAGATTTTGGGATCTATCTTTAATATATCACCAGATAAGGTCCCTTCCAGCATCCAATATTCTTTTCTGTTTCACTGACTGGAATAAAAAGAGAAATTAAAAACGGGAACAGAGATGCAGTTTGTTTTCTTCTTGAAGAGGAATTAAGTTTTGAGCTTCGATTTGAGACAATGGGGCTTACAAGTTCTACCTAGATTATAAATTTTGTACATTAGAGACATGGTTTTCAGTCTGTCAGCACAGTACAAACAGCAATACACGGAAGTAAAAGCCAAAAAACATCACTGGGATAAAAATAAGTATCTTGATACTCCATGGTTCCTTAGACATTTGCCTTCTTCATTTCAACAGATTTGTTTGTGACACCAGTTAGGGTTTTTTTAATCGATAGAAGTATTCAAGCCACTTCTGATGAGTTCCTTATGTAGACATTGTGAATACTTCTCTCAGAAGACTGCATAGGAAGCCAAGATTGAAGGCAGCCTGATGTGCTCGTTGCCCTCTTCAGCCTAGATGTTCAAGATGCTACCTGAGACTGCTCCACATGTCACAGAAGCAGCACAAATATACCCCGAGGCATCTCAGTTTACCCAAAAACAGGGACAATTTCTGCGATTTTACGGTATACTTGATATACCCCAATAGCAAAGCTGGAACATGATTGAATACCTTAAGGAAATTCACATTTATGCATACAAAAACAATCTCCAAATTCCAGAGAAGAAATTTGTCTCATTACCTTCTCACCTCCCATACTGGGAGTCCTGGTAACCATGCTCAATTTTAGAGTATTAAGTACGAAACAGAACGAGAGTCCTGTTCCACGCATTCTTTTCCCTGTTAGCATCTAAGGAAACTAAGAGACAGGCAAAGCACACTGTGTACTTGCCTGATGCGCTTCTGAATAGCTAATGTGATGACCTAACTTAACTAAAACAACCTAATTATCTCCAGTTATGAAGAAACATACTTCCCCTTCTCCTCTGTGGAGAAAGTTTTATTACACCTACCAAACCATGAACACATTCTTTTTGTTTAAAGTAAAATGCCTGGTACACTGACATGGAAATGGTGTCTATTGATTTACAGACATCTCACTTAGAATTATTCGAATTTTTAAGTATATTTTAATGAGAGATAGAAAGCATATAAACTGCAGAGCATGCAGGCTCCCTAGCATTCTATTTTGCAACTTACAGTTTCATTAAAAAAAAAAAAAAATTACCACATGGTACAGATGCTCTAAAAAGACTGAAGTCAAGTGAACCTCCAGAGACAATGGGAGGAAATAAAAGAATAATTGAAAAAAAAAAAACAGTGTATATGTGCTCATTAGAAAAATGTTAAAAACATAATCTGTTCTATGTAGTACAGTTATATGTTCTATGTAGATCAGCAAGTGCTAGGCACAGGCAGTAACATTTCTGAGGCAATTAGAACGGAAAACACCCCCCTTCAATAAGGACAAAACCAGTACTTTCTGGAGCCACAATGATTGCCCAATTATCCCTCCCTCTTCCTCTGTTTGAGCACCAGTTTCAGAATAGATTATTAGGTTGTCATGATCTGAGGAAGCTTAATAACAATTTTAAAATGCTCAGTTTTATAAATCTTTATTTTAGTGAACATTATATGAACTGTAAGCAAGATAATAGTTGCTACCAAAGTTCATTCCATTTCCAAGAGTATAATAAGTGCTTAAGAGTTTAAAACTTGTTTTGATCCTCACTAGCATTTTTATATTTTTTTTCAACATGGATCTAGAAGACAAGCACTTAACGCCTGAACTTCAGGGTTATTCTAAATACATACCCCATATATAGGCTGGGTATTAAGAGGTACTTTTGAAAAATTATATTAGTTTCAAAGAGTCTGTCTTTAAATAATTTATAAAACAACAAGGTTCTGTCCAGCATGTACTTACTGGGAAACCTGTTGAAGAAAAACAATATAGAAAGTCAACCCAGACAAGTTTTAAAAAGTAACAATGTAACCATCAGTGGAAGATAAGGTTGGGTCCTCACAACTGCTTCTTCACTCTTGGACCTTTGGATGAGCTACACATCTTACAGCAGCTGTTGAACTCTCTCATATTTACAATCACTTTATAAAAAGGAAAGCAAGCTCTTTAGCAAGCTAATCACTACATACATAAAGTATCTACCCTCAGAAGAGTTAGTGTTCATCTGTAAACTCTATAAAAACTATACACTATTTTGGAAAATACACGTGTTTTCAGTGAATAAAAATAACTTTTTTAAACTTCTTTCTGTGCACATCTGATGTCACGTTTTGCTAACAAAACAAACCTTCTCACTGAATAGTCACTCGGGCTACACGTGAAATGCGGTAGAATATTCTGCCCCACACATTATTGCCAAAATTGCCTTTGAAGTTCTAAAATTATATATATCGATCCTGTATTAAAGTGTGATGCAAGATCTTTGTTAAACAAGCAGAATTTTAGAACTCCAGGAGACAATCTAGAGATGATCAGTCCTGCGTTTCACCTCTTCTACCTACTAAAATGGGAGACTGAAGTACAACACACTCGCAACTGACAAGGATTGGACCTAAACCTATAGCATGTTGACTTTACACAGCCATCAAAAAACCTTGTTTAAATAAAAGTTCCATTGGAAACACTTCTGATGAAAGAGGAACTTCATTGTGATTAAATTCCCTCTCTGCTGTTTTTCATACAGTTTCTTCCTCCACCATAGTTAGTACCAGCCACTTTTGGCAACACATTGGTAGACAAAGGGGACCGTTGTTCTGGTTCTTCCACAAATTAAGTGCCATGTTTCCTTTAACTCACCAAAAAAGAAAAAAAAATCAGATGAAATTTAAACAAAAAAGCAGCATGTTTTAGGTTAATTTAAAATATGACATTATTCCAGGCCTCATGTTGCTACAAACTGAAGATGTGCACACTCTTCAGCAGATTACTTACAAGCATGCTCAGGAGTGATGCATATAAAATGGCTAACAGCAGTGTTACCCATTTTTTACTTACTACACAAATAGAGTAGACTAAAAATGAACATAAGGTCCTGCAGGGCATGCTATGTGTTCTGTAGATATAAAATCATTGCTCATTAAGAAAAAAAAAAATCAGATGCAGTGGCTGCAATAGAGAACAGTTAAGTGTGTAAAGAATGGAAGCATACATCAAAATATGAGTTCATATTTTCCAGGGAAGATCAACAGTGATACTGACGCTACGAGTCTCCTATTTTTCATTTAGTAGGTCTCAAAACTAAATTATTAACAGTGGACCACTCCACATCAGTCAAAAAGACTGAACTGGAGACCTTTTGCCTGAGGTTAGACTCTCAGACACTCCAATCAGCACATTTAAACTCTTAAATATGATGTTGCCTTCAGTATTTTTTTCTCTCTAGCTTCAAGAGCAATTTATGAGCTTATGAGAGACAAATGCCCACAGTGAAAAAATTGACCTGTCTTTTTCACAGGACGTGCAAACTTCAAGAACCTTGAACCTTTCTAATCCGTCAACAAAATACTTGTCTTCAGTTGCCAGACAGATATTTGTAAAATAAAAATAAAAGCCACACACACAACATTGAGACTAACAGCTCAACAATGAGACAGAATTCCAGCAGAATATGTGTATGTGCATATTCATGCAAGCAACAGAGAGCACAAAGATGAAACAGAAACAGCACCGTAATAAGAATGAAATCTCCCTGCCAGATAGTTTACAGAGTTTGTTACAATAATAAACTAACACAGGTGGGATGAGCAATTAAAAAAAAAAAAATGTTTGCTTCAAAGCAGATATCGGACACTACAACACAAAAGACTTCCGTCAAAGTCAGTAATTTTCTGTAATGGTTGCTTACCTGCTAATTTAAATGTATTCCTTGTGAATTATATTGTTCATTAACGACATACATAGTCTCTAGTCTAACACTGTCAGAACAGCTAAAAGTATGGGATGCAGATTATGTTTAAGCTTTACTTTCCAAGTAGTAACAATGCTAAAAATACGTTTGATACACAGGCTACTTTTATTACAAACTGTATATATTGCTATGTCCCAGCTCCAGTCAGAGGTCAGCAAAGCATGTTTATTTGACTGGCTTCTATATACTTAATCTGTCTCCTTGTGTACCCAAGAACTGAGTACTGGAGTGTACACATCTACAAAGTAAAAGTGATAGGCTTCAACACGATCTAACCAAGGAGAAAGCAATCCCTGAAGTAGAGATGCAGTATGCACCCTACGCATCAGAGCTCTCTGTATGTTGAAGGGGTTGTCAGGAGTGAAGGGACATATACGTACTTAAATTACCACAACTGCAATAGAATTATCACCTTTTTTTAATCCTTAACACTAGACAGTTCACAAAATACTAAACGGTTTCACAGGTACTTGCTCTCTTCCCCTCTCACATATTCTCCTTTATAGCAGGTAACCTAAGAACATGCCAACCCCAAATATCCACTTCATGCTGGTAAATTACTAGGAGGAATACACCTTGGCTGCTTGTAGTTATAACGCTAATTTAAGAAACAAAATAATTGGCAAGACATAATCACACTGACTTACACCTTTGTAGTATAACCAGCAGTGTCTGAAGTCCCAAATATTCACAGAGGTGTAGCATGGTAAATACACGCTTGTGATAAGACCACCACAATTTAGCACACGAATATCATTATGCATTTTCTAGTTTAACATAAATTACATTCACATCCAAAGACAATTTAAAAGCTTAAAACATAAGATTTGCAGGACTGGAAGGCTGAGACAGTTCAAATTAGCATTGTTTGTTGATTGTTGCTAAATCAGGTTTTAATTTGTTTGAAAATCCTTTGTTCTAACGGAAAAAGGTGTAAAATATTTCTTTAAACTGAAGTGAGCTCCCCTCTGAACCACCAGCAATTTGGCAAGTCAGATGAGCTGGCACATCAGAACACTCTATTAGCTCATGAAAACCAATAGCTTGTCTGTAAAACTTTGCAAGGGCCTAATGCACTCTGACAAATGACAAAGGTTATTAAAGGACAGCTTGTGGGAGTATAATTGCTTTGTGACTTTATTGCTATTAACAGAAAGAAAGAATATCAGTAGAGAGTTAACACCATGAAACATGAATACAGGAACCCACCAAGATCTTGACTCAGCAAAGCACAGAAGGACATTAATTCCATTCCTGTATTAGAAAACAATTAAGAACATGGTTAGGCACATGCTATATGCCTATCATTTAAATGGAAGAAAAAGCAGGTGCCATGACAGTCTACATTATAGTACAGACAGACTATACTACTGCTATGCTAGTACATGTTTTCTATGGATGATGAAAGGATTCTTACAAACTTTGCTTTAGTTTTTATATTGATTCTGTTGAGTAAATTAGAGGATAGCTGAAAGTTTGCAAGGACTCAGTCTTCACAGCTCTGCCCACAACATGCAGGGTATCCCCAAGAAAAACCTGAGTTTTTTCTGCAAGCATCAGTTTCTCGTGTTTGTCAAAAATACTTACCCAAGCTGAGGTGAAAATCAATTTGTATTACCAGAGTTTAATTGTTTCAAAACAGGAGGAGGAGGAACACCAGAGAGAAATCTGACAAGGTTAAAAGGAGACTGGGGAAAGGTTTAGGCCTAACACATATTAAATAAAAATCAATCAAGCTGACTTTTCAAGAATTACAAAGTGAGACATATCATACCATTGCTCAAAGCGAGGGGAAATGAGGAATAGGACTCCCAACCGCACGACATCACTTACTTTGCACAGAAATGCAGTACTATTCATTAACTCTTAGCTCCCTGCAAAGCACTGACTCCTGGCAAAGTTAAGGCAAGAGAGGTGGTGCTTTGCACTGAACAAGCCAGGAATTCACTGTGAGCCTGAGCCCCCTCACTTAGCCATAAGGCTACAGATTTTGCTGATGTGGAGAGAGCTGCACTGTCCTCCTCCTGTTTTTCTGCAGTGGCAACATGCTTCTGACAAATTGATCAGAAGCATCTTGGCTGACACAACACAGAACCCCCAAGTTTCAAACTGTTTTCTGAAGAGGCTATGTCCCACTGCAAACCCTGCCCTCCTTCTCTAAACAGCATTAGTTGGAACGGCAAATACATGCACAGCATACTCGGAAGGGTACATAATAGGAAAAAAGTTTAGATACTTACTTTATACCAAAGGCTCGTTCTATACAATGGGAGGGGGGGAAAGAAAAAAGAAGACATTCACAAAACAAGGGATTGATCAGTAAGAATACAGGCATCACACTTGGCTTGAATTTGGTTGTACCATTGGGGGCTGCTTTTTTTTTTTTTAGCACAAGATGTGTTGTATAAACAGCTACTTAAATCTGTGTTGCTTTTCTTTTAGTAAAAAGGATGCATGGGACCCTCAGACATTACGCAGAGTGCAATTAGCTAACTAATATTGACTATGGAAAGATCAAGCAACATTTATTAAGCCCCAATTTGGACATCTCCACAATTGTTTCTGTGTATTTTGCATTTCCTTGGAGTTAAGAACTATGACAAACTAGAACAACTTCATAAAACAGTCATAAATGTCCATTTCTGACCTAACTTTGAAGGAAAAGGCTTTCACAAGCTTTGTGTGACATCCCCCTCTCTAGAATTATTTGTACCCCCAACAGGCAACAGATGCTTGGCCTCCCAGCTCCCCCAGTGTCTTGGCCCAGGTATCAGTGCTTGATCTGAGAATTTTGCTCAAGTCTCAGTCTAAGACTCACACCAAGTCGTGATCTCTTTTCGTGCCACTTGCATAACTAACGTCAACTCCTTTTCAGCCTTATTGCCTAGCGTTATCTGTGAAACTACTGTAATCTACCTAACTTTACCAGTTAGCTTTCTTTTTAACCTAATCAATGTTTGAATATTGCCTGTATTTTATTCATCTACTTTATGCTGTGTTGCTGATGACAACATCATCTGAACAAATATTGTGACTGGTTTTATTCACAGCATTTGATAGACAAAGGCCAGTTTAACTAAGTCATATATCTATAAACGTAATACTGTTTGAAAACAACCAACTCCCATTAGTAGATGAGGTTGCTACAGTTCTTCCACAAAGGAAACATACTACCTCCAAACAAAGTTTGCAATGAAATGTTGGAGCCCGTACATCAGTACCAATGCTATTCAGTAGCAGCTGGGTATGGCCTCCAGCCACATGGCAGAGATTATTCTTGCATAACATCAAGCCACATGAAGCAGCTATGTTTAAGAATTGAAGACAATCTGTTTAACAGCCTTCTGTAGCTAGCATCAATATTAAGACCCCCAAAGACAGACTAAGTAGAAAAGGAAAAGGTGGGGGGTGGGGGAGTGGTGACAGAAGAGAGAAGAATCCAAACCAATACTCCTTGAAGAATGAGTCACTGTTTCTTTATTTCAACACACCATAAAAAACAATCTTCCTCAAAACAGATTTGCTTGGGTAATACATGATGTCATCATAAATCATATTTTCCTCTTCTGTCAGTGTCAGCAGTTTTCTTGGACTTCTTTGAAGGAAGCAAAAAAAATACTAGTAATAAAAAAAAAAAAAATAACAGCCAGAACCATCTTCCAGCTTTGGCAGAAAAGGGCCTTTTTGTTCCCAAGACATTTGTCTTCACATAACCCACCACCACCCTCCTGAAGGGGTCATGCAATGAGAAAGCATCAGAAAGCATTATCAAAATGCAAAGCCAATATCAATATAAAACTCCTTTCTACTCTTTCCAAACATGAACTACTTTAGTTGTCATCTTATTTCCTCTCCAGTGGAGTAAAGGTATATTTGTTCACATATAAAACAAGGATTAATCTAATCTATGCCAGAAGTACATTCAGACCATTCAATAGAAGAACAGCATTGTGTTGCATAAGTCATGAACTGAAAGTAAACCATACATTAATAACAAAGATAAGCATTCACCCTTCTCCACTTTTGTCCCTTCTTTTTAGCTTTCATGAAATTGTGTAATGCTTTTTGCCTCTTCTTAGTCAACTAATTATTATTTGTCCACAAAGTATAAACTGGTTTTTATTTTGATTACAGTTCTCCACAACAACCTCTGATTACTATACAGAAATCACTTCACGGGACTACAATGGTTGATGAAGCATTCGTGAGAAGTAACAAGAAAACAGGACAAAGCCCTTAACATAAGGCTTAAGTTTAATACACTTCAAGACTTCTATTACTGATGGGGCTTATAAATTATAGTAGATACCACAGTATTTACCCTTCCCCTCTACAGATATATAAAATACACTTTATTTGTCTGCTTTTGTGATATAAAAATTCCTGAGTCTCCTAGTTTAAAGTTCATGACTGTAGCATGCACTTTTTTATATTAGACCTATCAGCTTTAACAAGGAGAGAACAGCAACACGCTAAATTTTTTTCCCCTCTCTAGTCTTCAAGTATGTATACACTCTTCTGACATAGCAACTGGACAACAGATGCACCATCTACAACAGACTTGCAATAAACAGAGTAACACGTATTTGTGAAGAAGTTCCACCTTGAAGTATTGAAAACAATAACTGTCCTACTGATTTAAAGAAAAGGCAAAAGTACAGTTAGGTGTCATAGAAACATATGGTTGGCAGGCACCACGCTATCAGGTAAGAGAAGATACCTGGAAGCAGGGAAAACATTTTTGCAGTCACACAGGTTAGAAGAATTTGTGGGAATAAAGTAGAAGCCAGCAAAACTGTCCAAAACTGGGTCATCCAAGGCAGCAGTCAGGCAGTAGACGAGTGATGTGAGAAGAACTGAGTACAGAGCAATCAGAAAGGTTAGCAAAATGGAGCAACAGAGGAGTTCCCTGCAAATATAGGAGATCCTATACACTATCATTAGAACATATCAAAACAGACAAATGAAATACCCACCCCGCACTCTTCCAAAATCTCAGCGTTCTGGTAGGGACAACAAAGCCCATTAGAACTGATAGCACAGAATGGAATCCACTCATCAGGAGATCCCAAACTACTAAAGAAATATAGAACAGAGCAAAGCAGGTTCTGCAAGCTATTTAAAACTTAGTCTGTTCTTAGTTCATGACTGAAAGTTTTATTTTGAAGATTTCTCAGGCCTTAGGTTTCATTTTTCAAACACCCAGGGAAAAATAGAAACAATCGAGGGCTCACGTTAAAGGGATCCTCCATTGAGAAAATCCTATCTTTATGAAAGGAAGATAAATATAGCCTATATACAGCCTGGATGTAATAAAGTTATGTAGGCATTTTCTGTGACTTGTGATCAACGATGAGTTTTAGGCTTGTACTGGACAAGCCTAAATCAGAATGGGAAACACTGCTCTTTTTCTGTGGTAACTTCAATTACACTGTGAAGTCAGTACATAGATCCCTTGCAGTTACTGGATGTCATCTACATCCATGTTTGGCTTGCAGAATTTTTCAGGAATCATAGACAATTTCCACAGCAAAACCAAACAAAATCCCCAGAAAACAGGCGTCAATTACTCCTGAAACTTACCATCCAAGACATTTTTAGCAATTCTGAAAATGACAAATCATCGGTAAGACTGTACATCCTTACCCGTTTCACCAGAAGACCTACATCCAACTTTACTGAAATTTAATCTTCAAGGTTTTTTCCTCTCCCAGAAGGCATGATTCCAATACTCTTTTGAAAAGCTTCTGCTATTCTGTCTTGTATTTCAGAAACAGATAACATGCTCAGATTTATTTTATAAGAATTTCAGTTTAAAATAATTTTGAGATTCTTAAGGATAAGGCAGCTAAAGGATGTCTAGAAGCATTAAGCAGGAAGAAAAAGAACCTGCCAACCACCACTGAGAATACTACTAAAAAATATATTCCAAGACGTGAGAAACCACAACAAAGCAAAGTTAGTGCAAGCAAGCTGGGATCTTGATTTAAATGAGGAGGGTATTTATTCTTCAAAAATTCTTAAAGTTGTCTATGCAGCTATCAAGATGTGGACAATGAACTTTTTTCAAGTAGCCTACACATATTTGGAGACTATTTTGTTTCTTACATTACTTGCATGCAGATGTGGACATAACTTTAAAGCTCATCATATTTTCACAAAAACAGTGGAAGACAAACTAAAAGCCATACCTCTTGAGTACTACCAAACAAATGCCTTCAACAGCTACTACTCCAATAGTTGGAAAGCAAGATCAGAGTTGCAAACATCAGCATAGAAATTTAATTAATATGTATGAGAATGATGGGCAGGGAAAGAATATAAGGTTGGAAGATAGAAGACTATTTTGCAGCTCTCCAATGAAGTATTCCAACACTTGGAAAAGGAAACATTTTTGGAAAAAGATTCCCCCTCAATAAGCCTAAAATAATAGCACATAAAATGTTCACTGAGTAAGTAGAGCAGAACTCAAAGCAGTTTGAATTTAAACATTAATCTCTGCTAATTTAACAACAGAAATGGTGTAAAATCACAGATTCCATCTTAAATCTCACCCAATCATTCCACAGAAAAATAGTGACTATAGGTAATTTGTTATTAAAATAGTTTTAAGAGCACCTAAGTGACCAAGGCACCTAAATACCAAGGATTTTCAATGAAAAGGTAAAGCTAAACAGTCAGAATAAAGCTTAAAATGCTGTTTACACACTGACTGCAAAGCGGAAGAGAATAGTGAATTACAGATCTTAGTGTTTCATTAGGCCAATTTTTGTATTGTAGTCTCAGACTACTTTCTTCTCCTGAAATATTATCTGAAGGAAAAAAGAAACTCTCAAACTAGCACAACTGAAGTTTTTATAGGTCACATGGGATGCCTGCTGCCATGCGCCAGATGTGTGTAGGAAAAAGAAAGTGGTCAACATATGATATTAAAAACCAGTGCAGTTTCAAATATTTTAAACATGATGTCAAGTGCATTCAACAGGTCTACAAATGCATTACATTAGCCTAAATTTAGTAGGTGATAATTGAAATCAGAGATCCAGTCGTTACCACTGACATGTTTCTAAATACTACCCAATAAATTTTTGTCTGTTTCAGATTCCGTATGACAGCTGGCAGTTGGGAGGGGGGAATCGCCACGAGGGTATGCACACACACATGTACAACGTTTTTGTATTTAAATTCCAGTATCTTCCCTTTCTAGAATTAATGTAACAGTGACAATACTGTCATACAAACACACGCTCCCACAGCTGCATTTTACAAGCTGAATTTTTTCTGTAGGCTCTACCTGGCACCTTGCTGTAAGCACTGAGTATGGAACAGGAGGTATCCTAACTAGCTCCAATTGCATTTCCCGCATACAAATTTTCACAGTGAAGTTCATTCACTTCTTTTAGAGAGATGAGATCTGTTTTTCCTACTTATACTGACTGATCATCTCTTAATTTTTAGCTAGGAAAGGACGAAAGTCCACCAACAACAGAAGATGCAGTCTCAGTTCACATCTCTTGCTGTTCCTGTTGTTATTTTTATAATCATATACCATTCAACCACAAGGGAACAAATACGAGAAAATCCTGATCCACCTGAAGGAAAAAAAAAAAAAAATCTTCTATGCCTACAATGCATTCAATTTTTTACTTTCTTTTCAGTCTCAGCTGTATCATCACCTTGCTGATACACCCACTATCAGACAGTATAAAATGCAGCTAAGTAGCACATCAGAATAAACTACCTCTTGGAGCACTACAGATTTGTCAGGTGGACAGCTGTCAACCATCACTCCTGACAACATGTAGAAGCCGTTTATGAGAGTTGGTAAGAAGGGCTGAAAATGATACTTGGCATCTAAAGTTTCTCAACAAGGCCTCCTCACGTCTCAGTTTTGCCATTTGTAAAATGGAGACAGTTGTGTCCTTCCACTTCTCAAAGGAAACTGAACTTGAGAACACACTACTGAAAACTGTGCCTGAAAAATATGCCTGATACTTTGTGTAACGCCACCAAAAGTATGGCTTTTGACTGGAAATTTAAACATCTAGTTAGAACCAGTGAAGGCTGGCGATGGAAGAAGGTGGTTTCCGCTAATTCAATTACTTCTTCAATTTAGGCGCATAAATCTTTGTATACAAGCTGCAAATATTTCTTAAGTTTCATGGATTATAATCTTTTAAAATGATGTCTAGCAAAATGAATTCCAAAGGACTTTGAAAAGACTAGCATGTTTTTTCTTTAATTAAAAAAAGAGTAGGCTTTAAAGGGACAAACCACCTTCTCTCTTAGTGTTCTTTTTTAAAGGAAGATCTATATACAAAGCCACAATATTTCTATCCAAAGAGTTAAAATAAAAAGAAGCTATACTTATTCTTAGCTTTTTAGACCCTAAGACACAAAAGACCCATAAAATTACTAGCACATTAGATGGTGGGGAGGGGAAGGAGAAACATCAGTTTGACATTTTTTCTGCTGCTCAACTTATTGCTGGAAGCAAGTTTTAAAAATACGTTTTTTAAAAAATTAAAAAAACCAACACAGAAAAATCCTAGAAAGTTATGAATGACCATTCTATCGGTATTAAGTAGTATCAACATTGAGAACTTCTAAAATCTACTATATCAACAGCTCTATTTAAAATGTAAAGCCAAGTAATTTTAAAATTAAGACTTTTAATAAATTGTTGTTTAGAAACATCCAGCCTGAAACTTCAGCACAGCCAGTCTCACTCCAGATCAAGAGTTAGTCCTTCACCAGTTTCTGTCAACATAGTCCTCAAAAACCCCAAAGTTCAGACAAGGTCATTTAGAACCCAAGTCACAGGTTATTCTGGAAGGAGGGGGCGCACAGGGAGTGTCCTGTAGCACCTACAGCATACGGTTGTTAAAGTTGCTGAAGATTAATGTGCTGATCTATCTTTCTTATGACTTTTGATCCAAAGTAAAAAGCAAACTGGCAGCCTTTTATGACATTTTTATTCTATTCGCCTTTTCTACTTCCTCCATTAAAACATTTTCTCCCTCTCTTTTTCACTATCCGATATTAAAAAGCCATTTATTGCAATAAAGGGATTTAGTGATTTGGGAGTAACTTTTGGATACCGCACACCCTCTAGACACCCCAGAACTATGTTAATAATTTTCTTCCTATTAATTGTCTCATCAACTCACAGCTGGCTATGCTTTTTATTTCATTATGTTATTCATCAATCTAAAATAGAACTATAACAGAAAAAGAAATTGGAAAGGAGCAATTTCAATATTTCAAAACAGATGCAAATCAACGCCAGAGATGCTACCCAGCATATTTTTATTGAGACAATTCTATACATGTCTGAAAAATGAACTTGTAATAAATAAACTCATATCCTGTGGAGGTATGTTTTTCCTTCCATCTTATGAGCTAATTATGCCAACACAACATAACGTTCTCCTAAATGCCTTATAAACTGACCCAGTTACTCAGAAAGTATTATTTTTAAATTGATGTGATAGATGCAAACTGGAACGTTCGGATTTCAATTCTGGCACCAATTCCCGGATCCCCTTCCCAAGTAATTTAAGGACTTCCTCCCGATAGTTTTTCATATTCTTTTAACTGACATTTTATCTTTATACAGTATCTCAGCAGAATGAACATGCACTAAAACAATGACAGCCCTTCTTTGGCTGTCATCTCTCATTCTGGCAAAGACAGATGTCTTACACTGGCTTATGCCAATAATAGAGCCGACAAAAAACAACAGAGACTACCTGCCTCTGATGTAAAGGCACCAATTCACATTTGTGACACTCATTTGTCAATTAACAGATTTCTTCCATTGTTGACACATGGGACTTAAAAGATGTGGGCTAGAATGTGATGAATTAAAAAAGACAGATGAGTAAGCTATGAGCTGCAAAGTAATACTATAATGTGCTTTAGATAGGAATATCAACTGACACCCCTGACAGGCCATACAAGGTTTTATTTCATTTTGCTCTGTATCTAGGCTTCATACTTTGTCTTCTTTGTTCTCTTTTCATCAAGCTCCTAACATCTCATTCTGACAGCCAGAGACATTTAAGGCACTTTCGTTTCAAATGCAAGTTAGCGTACTTGATTTGTCATTAAAATGCAAAACGATTGCCATTGCAGGTAAATGTAGGTATGCTTAAAAGGTTGTATCTGCAAAGTAAAAGCTGAAAATGGTTTCTGGCTGCTTTGCTTAACTCTTTCACCAGCCTCAGAGTTTTTCTAAGGCAAGTGTTACCGTGCTCTAATAGAAGTGCAGCAGCACCTGCAGTTTTATACAGGGTACATTTTAGTGTATTTGAATAACATAAAAGCTTTAAGTTACAATGTCAAGTGCAGAGAGGTACTGTCAAGTCTGCACATGGAGCCTCAGTACGATTTACACAAGACTCTGAAGAGTCTATCATGCAAAGCTCTCCGAGGTCAGAGCTCTCTACTCTCATGCGCTCTGCTAGCTAGACACCAACAAGGAAAAAAAGGGAGGCGGAGGGGGGGTGTTGGTTTGCTTGTTTTTAATACACCAGTTGTGGTTGGGTTAGCTGGAATCATCGGTAGGGGAATTTTAACAGCAATTTGCTTTCCCTGTTCAACAATCACTTAAAGAGACACGAAGGTCTTTAAATAAATAAATAAATAAATAAATAAAATGCTTTGTAGCAAAAAGGCAAAGAACAGATTTAAAAACATTGCAGAAAAACAGACCTGCACAGGATGGAAATGAGTAACACCTAGCCTTCTACATACGTGCACAGATGTGAACGCGCTCTGTAATACGAATAAGGTTATTCAACTGGATAGATTCAAACATCAAGGATCTCACTTGCGTTCAGCATAGAAAATCTAGTGAAAGGAAATATCTATTATTTTCTGCAAGTGGTAAAAGGTTTGAAAAGCAGCAGTATAATTTAAGTAAGCAAATTTTCTTGACACAGCAGTAAATTTATATTTTGTTTGAGTTTAGGAACTTACAGACGAACTTTTAATATAACTGTACCGACATATCTTTTTTGTAGACTTTCTTGTGCTTTTTTACTAGGAAAAAAAGGGTGTGAATAGGGTTTCACACCACTCACTAGGGTGCAGAAGCCTTTTTCCTTTTTTTTTTCCCCCCTAAGAACGAGAGCTGTATGGAAATTTGCAGTCAAGGAATCATTCAGGAAACCTGACTTAGGTTATGACTTAACAGTGCATTAAACAAAAGGTACAGAACCTCAACCATTTGATGCTTCTGTGTATACTATGAAGTGTACTGACCAATTCTGACACTATTCTGCCTACTGCTAAGATGTATCCGCTACAATATAGGAATTATTTATTCATTGCAGGTTATATGATAGTAATAGGCTACGCTGTAAATATGAGTATCAACTTTATAAATACCAGCTATCTTGAAGGATTTCCAGTGCTACTTTTTTCCTCCCACATTATTCTTAATTGCTTCCAGTGCACTTGTCCCCACACAGAAAGAAAATGAAAAAACAAAAGTGCAAGACAGTACCTTAAAGCTGACGTCAATAGACTATGTCCACTCTTCCTCCATTCACAAATGATGATGTGACACAAATGATGGTCAAAACAATCTACAGTAATGCATTAGTCTCCTTAACTTTGGAAACTTCTTTCCTGTTGCTCAGTCATTTAAATGCAGGTGAAGCCCTTGTTTCAAACCACCTGTGGTTGCAATGACCAGAGTCTGTAATTCGGTAACAAAGTAGTGGCCCTTATTAAAAGGGTTGAGATAGATTCTCGTTAGAGGTATGTCCACATTATTAGTGGTAGTAACAGACCATTTGTTGATATGACTTATTTAAAGGAAGCCAAAGAATTAACAGTGAAAGAAATGGAACTACCCTCTGACATTCCCCACTTAGGCTGGAAGACAATTTAGTAATTGTGCACCTGGTAGAACTGGAACCAATACTGCACAGGAAACAGCTGAGCTAGCTAATGCCTGGCTCCCGATTCCAAGCAACACAGCAAACAAAAAAGAGCGCCTTTGCAAGAAAGCAAGAACCTCATGTTGCAACTGCACCCAAATCTCTCAGCAGCATCTTCAGCAGCCTTTTGCTGATTTAAGGAGCTGGAGGCAGCAAGGAGGAAGAAAAGAAGGCACAGAGTGAGGGAAGGAAATAAACTGGACACATACACAGCCTCTCACTTAGTTGGCTAGTTTCATTTTCTTAGAAAACATAGTATTTGACAATTTTTCCCAAAGCCATTCCAACATAATCATCTTCACACAACTGTTTCTGTGCTATTCTAAAGTACTTCACTGCCCAAGACAGAGGGCATATTAAATGCAAGCTAATAGGTAGAAAAAGAAGTGTTCAGATCCTTGAACAGCTGTAATTTTAACATCCACATGCTGGACTGTCAAATTATCCTAACGGAACTGTATTGGAAGCAGAGTTTTCTGAATATTCAATATACTGTTAATCCTTGGCACATCTAGAACACCTTTCCCTCAGCCTTTAAGTGCTTTAATATAATGAGCATGCTTTATCATTTACATAACTAGGTCAAATTTTCATCTTTTCTCTCCAGCTATATGGTCTTGAAAGTCTTAAAAGCCTAAAACACAACACCCTTACTTTTGTGGCCACATGGCCTTGCAGAGTCATGGCACTGCAGCAAGTCTCGGACCCTTCACATCTAAAATGGCTTGAGGACAGTTCTGCTGCATTCCCTTGTGCTTTAAGGGATTTTACACTCAAGAGATGAAATGCATTTTTAGCACTTGGTAAAAGAGAATGAGACCAAAAATAGATGAACAAAAACCTCAAACCGCTGTCACCAAAATAAAACTTCACTAGCCATATCCTGGTCATAAAAAGGTGCTCTGTTGCTCTTAAAAGGTAACTGGATGCTCCCAGACACTTAAGGATTTAAAATTAAAATATACTGTTCTTGAAATCATGAAAAGAAAAACAAAAGAAAAAAAAGAAAACCAAATACTCATGATGAATAAGTATCTAAACAAATTACTAAAGAAATCATTTAAATCACCGCAAGTACATGCCTCTCTTACAAAGAATACATATGCTAACTTTGATCTTCAAACTAATGGTTGGAAATAATGATTAAAAAAATCCCAAAACACTATTTAATGTAGGTAATAGGTAGCTCTTCTGTTAAATTCATAAACTGAGATCCCTGTCGGCATGTCTGATCATAGATTAACATTCTAAGGGAAAGGCAGCTAACATTTCTGAACGCAATTTAAAAACATTGAGCACTATGATGTCTTTCCATTGGGCATATTCACAAGGAACAAACAGCACCAGTCAATCCACCTGCCAAATGGGAAATGCAGAGCTGGCTCATGAAATATGAGCCACATTTTCAATATCATTAAGTATATTTTAACTATATGTATTCCCCATCTTTTAATGTTCAGCGAAGCAAGCATTGAAAAATAGTGCTTAATGCAAATTCAAACATACAGGACTGAGCATTTGTACTCAAAATGGTTGCATCAGTCCAATACATGACATAAAAAAGAACCAGCTGAAAGAACTAAGCATGTAAGCTTCATGCTTAAAAAAGAAAATCCCCCCAAAAAAACCCCCACAGCTTTTTAATTTCCTTTGTTAATTTTATAAAAATAAAAAATTAAGTTTGGAGTCGACAAGTAATAAGCCAAACATTGTTACCCTAGTCTTCAGTGCAACAATATCAACAGAGCAAGAGCCTGAGTTTTACCAAGCCCAAACACAGTGAGTTGGTATCTATGCCAAACAGCTCATTATCTGAAATACACATCAGTAGCCCCTGGACTACCACCTCCATGCTGATGTAACTTTCCTCCTGTCAGCCCTAATAAGAGCTGACGCCAAGACCAATACTGAGTACTCATGAGAGCTTACGGAGGAAGGAACGAAGAAGGGAGTAGAAAGTTTAAAAATAACAAAAACTTGTATTAATGCAGGTCAGTTCGGATAAAACAATCAAAAGGGAGATAGACATTTGTAATTTCTTGTTACTTAAGTACTTTTTCACCCCAAGATTGCACCCATTTTGGTCCAATTCCCTCAAGGTCAGTTATCTCTCCCAATCACCCATCTCTGATGTGTTGTATCTTTCTTCTGTTAATAACTTGTAAGTAATATGTTTCTTTCTAGGTTGAGTATGAGAAGGTTATCGCTGACAAAGCCCTATTGCAAGTGCTGAACCAAAGCAGACCAAATATATAGTATCACCCCTCAAATGTTTTATATATTAAAAATATAAATTATATATTATACATATAATATATACAAAGGCATTACATATATTATAAAGATGTTTATATAAAAGATGATGCTTTGTGTGTGCGTCTCTGTGTGTGCATATATGCATTAATGCCAGTAAACTACTTCTGACAACAGCATCCCACACACACTATGCTTTCTATGAAGAAATGAACTGGAGGTGTGCACACCGTCAAGTACTACTATCTACCAGTACAGCTCATATACCAACTGCACAGGAAAAACATTAGAGACTTAAGCACTTGAAGAGAAGCTATTCGAGTGTGGTCTAATTTGCAAGAGCTTATCAAACTCCCTGAGTTTTGGATGGATTACAAACTATCCCCTAACATTAGATATTTTGCATTTCTTATTTGTGTTTTTTTAAAAGTGATTTCTACAGACTTTCACCATAGCAAGGATTCCTACAAACATGAGCAATGAGATGGTTTCAAAAATGAACAAACTCTTATGGCTCTATTACATGAAGCACATTCACTGCTACCACTTACGGATTCAGTGGGCAAATTAAGTTAAAAATGGAGAAGAAATTATGAAGAAAGGAAATGATCTTCCAACTCTACCAGTAAGCAACTCACTCAGGCAAGAATGGTCAAGAAACAAAGACCAGGAAGAACAAAACAAAAATAGAAATAAAAATCATAAAACTTCACATGATTGCCAGCATCAGTTCATGGGTAAAGCCCGCAAGTGAGCTGTAACACTGCATTAACTATGACCTTAAAGACAGTATAATTACTGTATAGCATGTCTGGTTTGACATGCTGGCTCCTGAGCCTGAGAAAAACGCACAGCCCTTTTGCTCTTCTATGATAGTCATTCTTCACACTTGCATGAGCTAAGGGTTTGGGGATTGCCTTTTTAAACTGAAAAATCATCTCCAAGATAATTTATGTAAAGATGATTTATGTAAAATCCAAGACCTCAAAAATGGCACAAACCACAGAAGACAACATATAACAAACAATGCATACACAGAAGCTTGTAAGGATTTTACCTGCCAAATGCCAGCTAGCTATTTGTACTATGACCACTCAGCAGGTTTGTTGAGTGCTGGAGGACAGACCTTTCTTAGTCAGTGATTGGTAAGCAAAACTAGTCAAGTTCTTCACATCTGCAACTAGATGCTGGGAATCTTGTGTATTGCATTAAGAAGAGAAGAAGATACCTTTCAATAAAACAGAGAGGAAAAGACAGAGACAATAGCTCCAGGGTTAATGCAGGTTCTTCCCTTCAGTCAAGCTCCTTGTCCTCAGACAACAGTTATTCCTGCAGTCCTTCGCTCTTGTTTCACAACAGCAGTGATGAGGAAATACTGTTTTAGAGTAAGAGAGATTAAGGAAGTCAGAAAGTAAGAACGGTCCATCTGATTACTATATTTATAACATGCTCTTTATCATGTCCTTTTCTTTAACCCCCAATACTCTTTTAAAAAAGTAGTTCTCAGTCTTAAAATCCAGATAACCACAGACTACGCAGCAGAAGTCACCAAGACATTACTTGCAATCTATTGACATTCTTTGAAAGCTAAAACAAGTGCATCAAACTATTTCTCCTCCAAATGCCAATACTTTCTGTAGATTGCAGTAGTCTTCCATTTATTAACTAACTGATTTTCTCTCAATCTGACACAGATTCCCGTCATTCAGGACAGAATTCAAAACAAAAACTGTTTTTTGTTTAAGACTGATTACAATTCTCACAAGAGGAGCTGGATTGACTGTGCCAGTGAATTAAGCCCTCCAGGTACCCAGAGAACAAGTGCAGACTGTGTGGATTTAGCCTCCAACATCACTCCAAAAAACAACTTCAGTCTCACGCAGGAAACCAGATCAAGAGAAAGCAGTTCACTCCCTGCTCATTCAAACATGAAGAAAATTATGTGATGCAAACATCAGTTCACTGGGAAATGCTCTGGCTCAGTCAAAAGGCCTCATCAACAGCCTTGAGTCAATGGATACTTAATACGACATCCGACCTCCGCTCAAGTCCAAGGAGTTTGTTACTCACCTTTGTTCAGGAGGACAGGTTACACCTTTACTCACGATTGCAACAGCCCCTTAGAGCTGGATTTCACCAAAAAACCCCAACTTTGATCATGCATCACAGTAATATTTGCTAGCTATATTTAGGGAGATAACATTTCAAGCTCACAACCTTATCTTACTTAATGTCAAGTTGTGCGGTATGTTTAACATTTTTACCAGATTTAACAGCTCTAGTAATCCTCCCAAGAATTCTCCAGTACGCAATACGAACACACACTGCCCCCCCACCAAAGGTTCAGGCAACAAGCTTTTGCCCAATTCTGCCACATGATACGCTCTGAAGACAACTCCTTCCACAATGTTAAGCGTTCTTGAGAAAGGCAGAACAGAAAACAATCTTATGTTCTGATCTGTCAGATACAGTAAATCAATGGATAACGGCCAGCACTGGGGGTCAGAGGTATATATACTACAGTGTTTTCACAGTCCGTTAGTGACTATGTGGCCATAAAAAGTCAAGCAAGGATCAATGGACAAAAACAGAGGCTGTTGGGACTAAAGAAGATAGCAGCCACAAGTGCAAGATTGAAATACAACAATTGATACTCTAAGTTTGTCTTTACATATTACTTAGTTTGGAAAAATGACTTATCCATAAAAAAAACAACTTACATCCTTGGCACAGTATGCTGAAATCAGTGAGATATTTAAATACATACCATAAGCTATTAATTTGATATTTTTAAAATTAGTCATTCACTGGTCCCCTTCATATCAACAATAAACCAATGATGGCAAATAAGACAGAGCAGAAAAATATACAAGTCACAAAAACACACACAGATACTTTGTAAAGGCAAAGATTCTGTAGTCACATTTAAACTTGACAAAATAACAGAACACACGTATGGCTATTGTATGCGAGACAAGGTAAATCTTAATAGTATTTTTTAATATTATTCCAAGTATTCAAAGGGAAAAAAAAAAAGTTTTCCTTATACATTACCCAGATCACATCTGGTTCTTGTTGAAATGCCACTTTTCAAAAGGGAGAGGCATGGTGGGAGGGAAAAGGAGAAGAAAAAGAGAGCAAGGAGTAGATTTAGTTTTGAATGTCTACCAGTAGAGTTAATATTTGAAGTCTAAAATCCTTTTTGTTACTGGTAATACTCTCCTTCCATTTTTACAATAGACATATGCCTATAAAACTTTATCATACACAACTCCCTAGGTGTTACCCATGGAGAAAGTGAACCCATCATCACACTTGTCTTCGGTCCATCTAGTAGGATAAGACTATTTCATAGTTATTTTAATAAAAAGATAATTATGTATAACATAGTCCATCATGATTGATAAACATCTTCATCTGAAAGACCATCTGTAAATTTTAAACAATTAAAATGATTCCTTGTATATAAATACTTCGTTTAGCAAATTTCTTTCCAACTGAATTGCTTCTAAAGAATGACCACCCTTAGGAGTGTTAGTGTATATTTATTTTCAGACATTCATAACATTTCAACATTACTTAAAAAATAGCATCTTGTGCTTACTGTAGGCCATCCCTTACAGGTAAACTTTAAGTACCCTTCTTGTACATTTGAACTCGATACATTACTGCAATAGTAGGTGTATTGGGTTTGCATGGCAAGGTCTTGGTAGCAGAGGGGCTACAGGGGTGGCTTCTGTGAGAAGCTGCTAAAAGCTTCCCCTGTGTCCAACAGAGCCAATGCCAGCTGGCTCCAGGAGGGCCCCACCACTGGCCAAGACCGAGGCCATCAGCAACAGTGGTAGTGCCTCTGGGATAACACACTTAAGAAGCGGGGGGGAAAACTGCACAGCAGCAGCCAGAAGAGAGAAGTGAGAATATGTGAGAAAAATAATTCTGCAGACAGTGAAGAAGGAAGGGGAGGAGGTGCTCCAGATGCCAGAGCAGAGATTCCACTGCAGCCCATGGTGAAGATCATGGTGAGGCAGGCTGTCCCCCTGCAGCCCATGGAGGTTAACAGTGGAGCAGATATCCACCGGCAGCCCATGGAAGACCACACACTGGAGCAGGTGGATGACCCAAAGGAGGCTGTGACCCTGTGGAGAGTCTGTGCTGAAGCAGGCTCCTGACAGGCCCTGTGGACCCATGGAGAGAGAAGCCCATGCTGGAGCAGGTTTGCTGGCAGGACTTGTGACCCTGTGGGACACCCACACTGGTGCAGTCTGTTCCTGTAGGTCTGCACCCCGTGGAAGAGATCCATGCTGGAGCACTTCATGGAGGGCTGTCTCCCATGGGAGGGACCCAGCGCTGGATCAGGGGAAGAGCGATGTTAAGACTGGGAAGAAGGGAGGGGTGGCGGGAAGGTGTTTTAAGATTTAGGCTTTATTTCTCATTACCCTACTCTGATTTGATTGGTAATAAATTAAATTGATTTTCCCCAAGTCGAATCTGTTTTGCCTGTGATGGTAATTGGTGAATGATCTCTCCCTGTCCTTATCTCGACCCACGAGGCTTTTGTTATATTTTCTCTCCCCTGTTTCGTTGAGGAGGGGAGTGATAGAGTGGCTTTGGTGGTCACCTGGCATCCAGCCACAGTCAACCCACCACAGCAGGAGAAAAATTGTCAAGAATTTATACATTTCACATTGCTTAGCTGTGGAAAACGCTACCTCTTTGTTGAAGTCTAAATACAATTCCATTTACCTTGAAACAGTGAACTATTTCAAGTATAAAATTCACAAGCATTTGTAAAACCACTGTTTTCTTAGAGTAAGAAAGACATCTCAGCTACTACTAAACATATTTTTTTTAAAAAAAGCAATAAAAAATCTGCAATACTTAAACATATTAATTCTCTTTTCACATAGTAAACTGTGGTCATGCTTGAAAGAAAACAAAAAAACAAGTAGAGTGAAATAGATTAACTGCATAGCTCCAATACACTTATTTCAGACAACATACTATAAATCATCTTGAAACAAAACAGGCAATTATAATGTGCACAAATGTTATGATACTATGCATCTCTACTGGTCCAATGGTTCTAAATTATTGAAACTGATGGCTGAACAAGGGCATATTGTTTCAACACACTTGGATTACTTGAACGATTTGAATTCTTTCTTTAGCTATCCAGTGCTGTGGGGATCTCTCTAATGTCAATAAACAAATAGATAGATAGATGTCTCAGATAATTTAAGACATATCTAAGGGAATTAAAATATATGACCAAAATTTCTGCAGCAATGTGTTTTGTTCATAAAGAATCACAACTTTTTTTTCCCCTTTAATACTGTAAGAAGCATCTAAAATTAAAACAAGTACATACATTTCCTTCACAGCGTTCAGCGAGGACAGAACAGCAGTTCCTTTCTCATTCTAACCACTAGCCCATATTTCAATCCTCTTCACCTCAGTGTAAAAGAAATAGGAGTGAGAGCCATAAGACAGAATCATTTCAAAACACAATTTGCTATTTTTTCTTTCTCCTGCAGAAAATCTGCAACTGCTAGTTGCAAGTAAAAGCAGCAAGTAAGGTAAATCAATTAGCTTGCTAATTTCTCACCCTCATTTATTTAGCTCTGCACTGTATTTGTCGTAATTGACTATAATTATGTTAATTACTAACTCCAGCATAATTACTATATTTATTGTCATTGAGCACACTATGTACCCAAAGCAAAGCTGGCATTTGTCGGGCATCAAAAAAATAAATAAATAAAACCACACAACCGTTGGGAGGGGCTTCCCTGAAAACTGGCTGATATACCTTCAGCAAATGAAAGGGCAAAAGAGATTTCATGCAATGCTAGTTTGAAAGCATCGGTTCATTAAGGATATTAATTTTCTGATAACTACACATTTAAGCATGACACACTAGAGCTGTATCTACAGGATTTAGCAATTATTAATGCGTGACAGTTTCAAATGCTAAGTGAATCAATTAAACAGCAGCATTCACAATTTGAGAAGAGATAACTGCTTCATAACTGCCTAAGACTACAATTTTCACATGACAAAAAAGGGCCATTCAGGCTCCTTCAAAACCTGACAGGTCAAGAAAGAAGTTTGAAACAAAAGCACCTTATAACCATCATCTCTCCTCTTTACTTGTCAGATCAACTTTGCTAGTGTCTCCGCTGAAATGGCATCACCATGCCAGCTGCCACAAGGTGATTTTTCATGTCTTGTCAAAGAAATCTTTTATTCTATTTGCTCTGCATTAACATGTTACATTTATTGATCAAGCCCTTTCTGCAGCCACAGCAGGGCACTGTGCTCTTATGCCTAAGGGGGCTTTGATGTCCTGGTGACATTCTAGACCGAATAATGCACATACTAAATGGATTTAATGCAGAAATGTGTTTGTGCATGACAGCTACATTAATAACAGCCCCTCACACTGATAAATATGCAATTGCTACGATTAAGAGTTACCCAATTATGGTGAAAATATTTTTCTACCTTATAAATAAAACCATCAAAAAGTTTTAACACTAGTGCATTTTCTTCAACATTTTAAAATGCTATAAAGATCGGTCCAAAGGCTTTTAAAAAATACGTCATGCTTTGTTTTGAATTCTGGCTTTTATTTCCATCTCTCTCTTGTTGTTCATCTTCTTCTTCTGTGTGTCTTATTGCTGCACAGGCTGGGAAGGTGGCAAGGAAAAAAAAAAAAAAAAGCCTCTCTCACATTTCTCTCACATACTCAACTCACAAAGAGGAACATGCCCTGTAAAACTGAAGCCCAGTCTCAAGCTGCCACTTGTATATTCCCCCAGGCAAGACAACAGTAGGCAGAAGAGAGAAAGGAACAATCTCTAGTCCACAGAGAGGATATTACAAAGCCTCGGCCTCCCAAAAGTCATGGAGGAACATTCCAGACTAGGATTAAAATTCAAGGGGATGTTTTCATACATACACCTTCTTAATCGGACAGTGGAAAATATTCACAAGCACACACTGTGCAAATTATTCATGCTCCAAGCAGAAATAATCTGCACCCTAGAGAGAGGGAAGAGATATCTGTATCTCCATGAGCACAATTATTGGATTAATCCTCCCTCATTGGCCAAGATTAAAGATTCACTCTCCCTTCCGCCTCATAGCTTGGACCCAGAAGAAATCTCGGTAAGAAAAAAAGAAAACAACTCGCATGTCTAAAACTACTGAGGACAAAATTAGAAGATGAACTTCTCTGTGAATCGAACTGTAGATGTTATTTATAAAACATGGCACCTATTCATACAAAAACACTGACATCTGTTATTCAAGCACTGGAATGCATTTAGACTTTAATGTGAAAGGAGAAATTTGGCATGAGGAAAGTTAACTAAGACAAATAAAAGAACCTTTGAATAGTTTGTTGGGTTTTTTTCTCTCTACAAGACAGCAAGATGCATCTAAAAAAAAAAAAAAGAATCTTTGTATTTCATCCAAATCTCTACTCCCTACCTATGTTACATCCTTCCTACTTATTTATTGGTCTTTCCTTCACCAGTGATTATTATTTACTTTTTTTTTTTGAATGAAATCTTTAACTTCCAATGATCAACAATAATTTTTGTTCCCCCTTGAAATCCTTTTCAGCAAAGCCTCCCAGTAACACTAACACTGGCACATCAGTAAATTTCCTTCCTGTACCCTATGCTTTCATTAAATGGGAACCGGGGAATGCTTTCCACATACTATGAAACAAAATAGTGGCCTTTACAGTACTCTATTATCAGGGAGGCTATCAAATACAGTTGCCATGAGAGACTCGGGAGCAGATTTCCAAAGCTCTGCTCCTGAAACATGCCTTATTGAAAATACACAGTGTAAATAGTTCATTTCCAAAATAGCTGAAAAATCACTACCAATATCAAATCAAAAGAGCTGCTACAGCTCAGGCCACTTTATGATGACCACACCAATAAAGCTGCAGAATCACAGTATAATTTAAGTCAGCAGGGGCTTCTAGAGGTCATCTAGTCCAATCCCCTGCTCAGAGCAGGGTGACTTTAAAGTTAGACTAGGTTGCTTGGGGCTTTGTCCCGTGGCACTTTAAATACCACCCAGGATGGAGATCCCACAGCCTCTCTGGGCACCTCTTCTACTCACCTTTCTCATCGTGAAGCCCTTGCTTATAAACAGGTGGAAATTCCCTTGCTGCAACTTGTGACCACTGCCTCTCATCTTTTTGCTGTACATCTGACAAGAGTTTGGCTCCATCTTCTTCACAACCCCCCGTTAGTCCCAAAGGGAAAAAAAAGACATTACAGATTTTATTTAAATAGTTTCTAAAGAAAACAGCACGAGAAGAAATAATTAACAAGTGGACTATAGTGACTGGGGTTGAAGGATTTCCGTCTGCCAGAGCTGCAAATAGGAGGCAATCCAGTGGCGCCCTATCTTACTGATTACAACTAGCAGACTTTCAAGCACACATCAGTTTTTCCCTTTGCCTCATACTCAACAAATTGCTGTTATTCCTCCTTTTTCTCCCCAATATCCCCATAAAAAAAAAAGTACCCTTTTGCCATTCACCTCTGCCTTTCCTTTCCCTCCCAGGGAAAAGGGGAGATGAGTAACCATTGTGACTGGTAACAGTCACTTTGCTTTGGCTGCCAGGAGAAAGAGAGCTAGATCCATGACTCTCTCAGGGTAATCAAAGAGAGACAATAGTTCTTGGAAAATGGCAAACAAGACAGACAATACTTTTAAAGAGCAACTTTTTGTGATTATTTAACCAAGTGTTGTTATTAGATTTACCACATCTGATGCAAAGACAGTTAAGCATCTACACAGGCCCTATTTTCTATTTAATAAAGAAGAAGGGGCTCTAGCCTGGGAAGAACTCTGATTTCAGAAAAAACTGGTGAAAAATACACATTTTCCTCTGTATTAAATTGCCAATAGAAAAGAACTAACGACAACCCTCCCCTCCTCCACTGTAGTTCTCCAGTCCTGCATACGTTTATGTGTTTACATCACACCCAAAAAGAAAAAAAAAAAAAATCGGAGAGGTCTGAGTAACAAAACCACCACACGTAAGAACATTGAATCCACATAATTACTCTTCTTTGCAGAAAAAAAGACAGAAGTGCTATAACAAACAATAATTAATTAGAAGATATCCCTAAATTTTTAAAAATTATTATCCAAATGTGTATCAACAAGTTTTTAAAAAAAAAAAAAGAGGGCCAGTGGGAAAAACATTTTGTTTGTACAAAACAACAAGCTATATTTCTCAGAAAGACAGAACAGCATCTCTTGGAATGTGTTATTAATGGACAAGCTTTGCAAAAGTTGTTTGCATCTAAGTCACAAAATACAGCATGTTAGACTAATTCTTTCCTAACTTTACTAACAGCATCAGCCAGTCTTCCCACCTTTTTGCCAGTATACCTGGACAAGCCTCTGAAAACACATTTACAGTGGAAAGCCTTAAATGGCAAAATAAATTACTTTGCTCTATCCTGACTTTTGCAATAAAGTTAGCTACACACAGTGGTATCAAAATCAGTATAATTCACTGAAGCAAGTATTCAATCAAGTATTACATTGTAGCAGTTGCATAAGAAAGTTTTGTGACATCTGTATCATGCAGTATAGACATATCTTTCTGATAAGAGCCTCTTATGCGAATAAGCATGTGTGTGTGTGTGAGCACAGTGAAGGCTGCAGGTCTACAACTGCACACAACTTCTGGTTCAGAAAGGACAGCACCGCCTCGCAAGAATAGTTTGCTGCCAACTGACCACAAAGCTGAACACATTATAGAACACAGATCTCTTTCTCTCCATGCAACTACACCCATGATAGCAATATCAAATAACATGACTGCAAATACTGCTGCCCACAAAATAAAAAATAAAAAACCCCCTTCCCTCTACGCTCAATTTCTTAAATTCTTAATGTAATTGTTATGCTCTCAGAAATTCTATTGACACTTTTACGTAACAGAATTTATTGCCTGCTACAGGAGGATGATTTCTTCCCAAAATACACTTGGCAGTAGCCATACTTACAGAGGACAGGACGCAGAAACCTTATATGCAAAACAACATTTAAAAAAGATTGGTAAGTACTTACTTACTGCCCAACACTGAGAACAGGCAACTGTTGAATATTTCTGCATTTCTCTGGCTTAAACACAGGCTAAAAATTAGTGACCGCTGAAGTATTTTTTTTCTTTCAAATAACACATCCACACTCTCATCTAATAATGAATCATATTATAATGAAAACTAACATCTTTACTGCAAATAACCATTATGCCAGCAAAGCACAATGTTCTCTTTATCTTTTTCTAGATTTTGATCACCCTTGATCTTCTTCACTCAACTTATGCCTTTACCAACAGATAGCAAGTTTTTCTAGATCACTCCTTTTTAAAGAGACTTAAGTTTACTTTCTTCCCCACTACAACACACAAAACTTTTCAAATTAAGCATTCACCAACAAAAATCATAAAACAAATCACTATATGGTCATTGTCAAATGTCTCAAGCAATAATACTTGTTTAAAGAAGATGACAATGATCTTACAGTTTACGCTTGCTTCAACAGCTGCCCAAGACATCTTTTCTATATTCACATTCGTTTAAGGCTATCACATTTATTCTACATCTTATCTGACTCTCCCTATTATACACAGGCACAGCACTCATCTACAAGTGCAGACCAGTCTGAAGAGCAACTGTATAATAAATACTTCATTCTTAGTTTCTATATGCTTACTATAACTATCACAGCTCAAATAAGGAAACATTAGGGCTTTCATCACATTTAGTATTAGCTTCCCTAAACTAAAAAAGGAAAAAAAAAAACAAAACAACCAAACAAAAAACCACCCCACAAAACAAAAAATCCCACCCTTTGCCTTTCCCCAGATCTGATTTCTGGCCTTAGAATACTTTTACAGCTTTGCAACAGCAAGCTATCCTACATCAAAAGTTGATTGCAGCTTCCCCCATAACTAGTACTTTCTCTCACATTTCCCCGCAAAAGATTTTAACACACTTTTTTCCCCCCCCAATAAAACCAAATTATATCCCTTCTGAAAAATAGGCTAAGTGATAGCGGTTTGGGTAGGGAAGGAAAGAAGGGATGAAAACACAGATTTGAGAAATACACCACCAATTAAGCTCTCCATGAAAAAAGAACTAGTGATGTAAAGTTTTAAAGTGGTACTTTACATCTAGATTTAATGTTAACATTTTGCTTTATGAAATAAAACAAACTCAGAGGAACTGCTCTTCAAATTGTGCATTAAATGAAAGAAAGAAACTGTGTTTTTTTCCAGAGGTAGTACCTCCAGAGGTATCAAGAAGCACACTGTTGATGACGCATTGAATCCGAGTACACATGCAAAACTGGAATTCTCTTCATGACAAAATGAAAAAATGCCCATTCGGTTCTCCCCCCTAGAAAAATTCTCTCTTCTCATTACAATTTCCATAGGTACAGAGTCATCAAGCAGAAGTATAAGACAATAACAATCCACAGTGTTCAGTGCCTCCTTTGCATGTAGGAACGTACATGCCTACCTCTTGCGTATAGGAATCAGTCGTTCAGAGTTGACAGCGTCTCAGGATAACATTTATGAGTGTTAAGGAAGTTAAAACCAGCAGTTATTACCCCTAGAACAAGGCACCAGCACACTACTTTTATGTGTCTTACTCCTTACAAGCAGACTCTAAGCTTACCATCAATAAAATAAAAGGAAAACTCAAAAGAGTCCAACCCCACCATTGAAAAACTATGCTTCTGTTAAACAGACAACTACATTCCATTCCTTTCTCCCTACCTACTTACAGAGTCACCAACCTGAAAGATACACTGGTGAACCTCACCAAGCTCTTTCACAAGGATTAAATTAAAAAGGATACTGTAATAACTAAGGGAATACTATAGAATTCTAAATCAATCCATATATTAAAATAACTAGAATTTATTTATAAATTCTAACTGCACTTAGGTTTAGCACTTAACTACACAGCTGCCCAAAAATAAGATCATACAACAAAACCACACCATCTGGGAAAAGAGTATTACAAAACATTTATGGCAATAACCAGAGATCTACAAACAAAAAGAAGGGAGAGAAGCACACACTTACGTGTATTTTGGTTGAGAACAACTCACTTTTGATGCCATTCTTCACTTCTTCAGGTAACGATGCTTATTCTCCATTTTGAGCAGACAACAAACCATAAGCTCCTCACTGGGTATCATTCATGTTAACACAAGAAATTTCCAGACTCACCTGGTTATTTGTGTTCCAAGTGTGCAAGAAAAGGAGACAAACATTGCCTATAAAACAGCATCACCCACTTGATAACAACTAAATGTACCTGACATACACGTATGTTCCTACTTTGAAAAAAAAAAAATTAAATATTCTATTTTTGGAGTTGGTGTCCCATATTGCACTTGAAAAATCTATATATCACCACATACCTTAACAAGTTGAAGCTAAGATCTAGCCTTTTTGCCATACGTCCATATATTCTTCCTAGGAATTCTGGAATTTCTTCACAGTCTTGACTAATGTAGGACACCTGAGAATTGGAAACAAAAAGGAAACATTTCACAAGTGGATTATTTAGTCTTCTGTCCAGATTCCACCTCACTGATCCAATGAAAACACACAATATAGTAAAGATTCATTACAGTTTTAAGCTACATCAGCTTTACTCCTATAGAATCTATCACAATCTGTGGGAGACCTCAGCTGGTCCGAGGGATCAAAATACAAGTTTAACACTGACCCTGAACAGATACCCGTGTACCCTTGAAGAGACAGGATAATCCTGAGAAGATCCGAGCAAACAAGATAAGGAGTGGCAAACAACCTGGCTTTTCCCAGAGCACAAACAGCGCGTGATCAACAATTGTATTGGCTGGATGGTGTGTGATGTGAGAGCGGATTGGGCAAAAGTAGAATGTTAGAATATATGCACAGATAAGCAACCAGGTAAAAGGATATAAAAGAGCACTGCTTGTAAAATAAAATGTACGATGGCTGCAACTTGAAATTCAGTGTCGTATCCGTCTCTACAATGACAACAATCTCATTTTCCTATTGATAAAATCAGCTTAATATTTATTACACCTATAGGCTTATGTACAATGTGTTGTCTACTTTCAGGTAAAAATAACTTGATCAAATACATCACATTTCTTCTATTCCGCTGTTAATACTTTGATCTCACATTACTTTGTATTACCATTCTGATACACTCCAGAAGTTTTTTTGAAAGATCAGAAGCCATTCAAAGGACTCGCTAGTTTGCCTCTTGGTATACAACACTTTGGTCACTTTGGAAAGTCTGGTCCAGAAATACCCAAGCAGTGTACTGTCAATCCATTCTCATAACCATTCCTTAGGGAGATTATTATTCCCAGGGATGTGCTAGGGACAAAGCAAGAGGGCTGCCCAAGATCTGAAAAACAAGCTTGCAGCTTTTTTCACAGTCATTTAAGTCTTAAAGATTTCTGGTTCCAACACACATATTCAGATCACACTTCTATACCCAAAATACTTGCAAATGTCTCTCCTCTTTTTCATACCCGCACATCTAACCCACCTTTAACAACTATAGGAAGAATTAGTGGTAGCAAAAATAGAGTCTACTCAGAGAGATTTTTGATTGTTTTTTAGCCAGGATGAAGTGAGGTAATACTTCCAGAAAATCACAAACAATAAAACAGCCAAACTTTTCCTATTCTCTCTGCTGTATTGTATTACAAGTCTTTGGTTTGATTTCTTCAAAGAATCCCCACAAAGCTTGCCAAACCTACTGTCATGAATTCTATACATCTATATTGGCTCATCCTCCCAGTGTTCAAAGTATCAGTATAAACAAACACTGACATTTCAGATTTTGTGCGAAAGAAATCTTAGTTGCCCCTAAATAGCAACTTGCTAATTATGCAGATTTCAATACTGTTTTAGACCACGATCTATACAAGATACTGCTATTATCTAAATATTTAATGTAAAGTCAATTTCAAGACCATATCCCATTGGTCTAAAAGATGTTAGATGAAAAAAAATGCAAAAGAGTCAGTCAAACTCTGTTTTGATAGTATTTCACTTTCTGTTAAAAAAGAGACTCCTCTGCAGGACAGACTGAAGGTATGGACTTTTGCAACTGATCCCGGTCTCTTACACTCTAAAAATGATTGCTATCTGATAATACTATATTGCATCCCATTTAATTCATTTTGTTCAATAACTTCAACAGATAAAGCTGACAACAGTGAAATAATTTTTACGAGCAGAAAACAGGTAGCTTGAAGCTCAGTTTAACAACTTCATCCCCTTGTTAAACCTCTTGCAATAAATTCTGCTACCAGACATACACATAACTTTAGCAAATATAAGGACAAAAGGGAAAGGAACTGTTTCAGGTAGCTGGCATCCTAGTGGTTTGGACGTAACAGAAACCATTTTGTGGAATTTCTTGAATTAAATATGTGGGGTTTTTTCCTCCAGTTTTCGTCCAAGACAACTACAACACACTTTACAACATACTTGCAGGTACGCATACAAGAATTGCTTCATTCTTCACTGAATGGTAGATTTCTTTAAACTAACGCTTGCAAACCCTTGGAAAGACCACATTAACAGCAGAATAATACTTTGGAATTAGCATTTAGTTCAATGTAACACGACGAAATAGACATTACTAAAATGCGATGCCTATTAATGCTAGGAATGCCAGACCATCTTGAGCAGCCACAAACACTGCAAGAGCACAGACCACCACTTTGCTTTTCATCCAGGGAGGAGTAGTCGAAAAGGAGCAAGGGACTCTGACCTGGATTCCCACTGCTTCAGAAACTTACCTGGCCGTAAATGTTCTACCTCTACAAGAACAAAAGTTGAAAAAAAAGTTCATACAAATGTGTTTTGAGGCACACGGGAGACAAAATACATAAAGTGTTGAAAAGCTTCAGCCTTTGAACTGTTATGTAAATATATTTGCCTAACTGGTACAAACAGATCATTCACGGATGTATTTGCAGATGAAATATGGTTGTCATGACCTTTTAATGCTGAGGCCTTGTAAAAGGAATTTTACTTCCACAAAGTCCGCTTCAGCATACTCACAGGACAAGCACCTTTTTCAATTTAAAACAAATAGATTTATTTTTCCACAAAATACACAAAATGCATTCAACTTCAGACCTCTATACCCCACATACATGAACTTGCTTCGGATACCGAAGAACTCTCTTTACTGTAAGAACAGCAGCGACTGCCAGCAATGCAATACACGATAAGCCTTTTTGAACAAGTTTTCAAGAGTTATTTCCCCTCTCTTCTGCTCTTTAATCCTTGAACAATGCTGATACAAAACAAGACTTCAGTAATCTGGACAACAGAAGAATAACATTTCTTCATTTTCATTCCTTCAGTTCAAAACCATTTACCCAGAAAACAATAAAATGTACATAGTTCAGTATTCTTCCTTTTGCGTCCATCTCGAATATCCTCAAAATGAGTATGAGTTTTCAAGTACATATCCAGAGACGTCATCACCAAGAGATGAGAGCAAGCATACTTTTTCCCAAGACTCCTCAGCTCTTTGAGGGCAATGCACATCAGTAACAGGAGATTGCTTAGATTCTTCTATACCAGTCACAGAACATCACGTGGAATTAAAAACCGGACGTAGATGCTTCCATTGCCTAATTCTCCAACCCAAATCTACTACAAGTTGGTCACAATCATTCTTATTACTGGCGCCCTGCTCAATATCCCACTGAAATATTCAGAGTTTCCCACAAAGCCCAGCATCAGATAGTCTACGGACGTCTCAGATATTCTCGCAGACTCTTCAACACACTGTATGTAATTCAGGAAAAAAAAAAGTTTTTACAAAATATTTAAAACATAAGTTAACCAGTCAACACCAGTCGTACCCGTCTTCTGCTTTAGTTTCAGAGAGTATTACCATTTAATCTCCGCAATTATTTTACAATGATATTCTAATCTTAGTAACTCAAAAAGTAACATCTTTATTAAAGACTGTCAACAAATAGGTCATGTACGAACTCTAGATATTGCATATTCCCTTCCATTGAAGGGAATTACATCTGGAGAATATTTCCAGTCAGTTGAGCATTATATTTTACTCGATGTTGTTAGAAGATTGTACGTTAGGCACAGAGCCAAAGTAAGAATATGCTTTACTTGAAAGGGCTCAAGGCATGCTCAAGGGAAGAAGGCGGCATGTAACTCAGTGCCATAGTGCACCACAGAGACCACAGGAACCATTTCCTGCAGCAGCTGCAAAATTAGCCAATTGCCTCCATATCACACACACATTTACATGAATTCCACACAGAAATAGCGACCAGATTAAAGAAGCAATTAGATGGGCAGCACCCTGGCTTAATGGCAAGCCATTTTTAAAAAGATGACAAGCTTCATTTATTCTTTTTGTGGGGAAAAAAAAAGTGCTAGTTTTAGCCACAAGTTCAGCAGTAATGGTATCAATTTTTAGCCAGAAAGTTTTTCAGTAGCCAAATAAGGCGCTGGGTAAAGGCCACCAGGATCTGTTTTGCTTCCCAACTTCCCTCTTTAACCAAAACGCAACAGACATAGTGTTTACTTTCAGCAG